>NC_081343.1:45282503-45566553 GCF_029784015.1 Lycium ferocissimum
TACGTTTCCATAGTTATAAATTTATAAAGTTTTACATTTTGAAACTTTTTAAATATAAAAATTTGCGCCATAATTTTTTGGGTCAAGTTTGTAATTTAAAATTATTAAAAAATGAAATTTTTGTATGTTAAATTGTACATTACTAAAATTTTCCCTAAAAAAATCCGGTCATTTGAGCCATTAATGGTAAATGGCACGAATGTGCACTTTTGATCACAAGGATGACATAATTGAGCCCAACTATTAACGAATAACATAAATATGCCATCTCAAATAGTTCGATGACATATTTAAACTTTTCTCTTATTATTATTACTAAATCGAATTTGTAGAGATAGAACTAAGTAAAATTAGGATGTCTGGCTCATTTTTGCTACATTGGGCAGCGACCTCTTTTTGTTAACAAAATTTTGAATTCTGAAATTACGAACAAACCCTTGAAAAGAATGACGAAGAATCTCTTGATGATGCTTGTTTTTGTCCATTAGTCATAAGTTCTAGCTCTTGCCTGTAAGATAGAACTTCAGAATATTTCAAGACAATAAATTTGTTCAGCTGACCACAAGTTTTGTCTTATAGGCACAAGCTATAACTTACGTGTGATGGGCAACAGAAGTTCTTCCCAACAAAAATTTTTGAGTTAAAATCATTTTTTAAAGATTTTTTAAAGCAGGGACGTTAATGTTGAAGAGATCAGCCATGGAAATCAGAGAATGAGGAAAGCAAATCAAGGAAGAAGAAGAGGAAATGGAGTTGTGCTTCGTTCATAAGCTGAAACTGAAAATATCTCAATATACAAAAGCTCAAATGTAAACTAGAGAGTACATGTATATATATATATACACTTACACTAACCAACTTATGTTAATCACTAACTAATTACAACTTTGACTTCTAACTAATTCCTAACAAATACAGCTAACTAGTGTTTAAGTTATATCCACCTTGCATCCATTGGACCCCACTTCTTCAATCCCCTTCAAGCTGAAGGAAGAAAAATGATTTTTCATTCCAAGCTTGACAACCAAATGTTCATGTTGAGGCCTGCATAATCCATTAGTGAGCAGATCTGCAAGTTGTTCCTTGGTACTAATATAATGAGTAGTAATGTGTCATGCTTGTATTCTTTTTTCCTTATAAAATGACAATCAATATCTATATGTTTTGTTCTTTCATGGGAAATGGGATGAGCTGCTATTTGTATAGCAGCTTTACTGTCACAAAAGACTTGAGCTAGGGTAGGAATACAAAATCCAAGTTCCTTGAACAAGCCAATTAACAGTGTGATTCTAACAACCGTGGAAGCCATGATTTTGAATTGAGCTTTGTTACATCTCGCAGATTCTAGATTGTTGCCTTGTGAGTAGACTAATGTGAGCTTAAGATGAAGATGGAGTCCTTATGAGATTTAGGAGAGTATCTAATAGTTTTAAGAGCATACCCTAAGATTTTGAAGTCGTATGAATCGATGGAACTAAGTTAGTCAAAGGAAGTGAGACGCAAAACGTGTTTGGAAAGGTTTTGTGAGTAGTTGATTTGATGCCTATTTAGTAATGTCTTGAGGGGCTACTATAGGACCTATTGTATGGTTAATGAAGTGTTATATAAGTGCCAAGAAGGTTCTACAAGAATTGGAAGTCAAACGAATCGTCGAGAGAAAGTTTCGAAAAACTATAGGTTGTACGACCACTTATACGGACCGTATAAGTTATACAGCCCGTATAAATGGTTCGTATAACCCTTCTAGAGGATGGTATTTTTATGGTAGAATTATACGGTTCACTTATACGTATCCGTATAATTGGTCGGGTAGCTTTATTTTTATTTTTTATAAAGAGACGACCCTTGCTCTTATTTTTCATTTCCCACTTCTCCCAAAACTCTTACAGCTCTAGAACTTTCTCTCAAGCATATTCCACTCAAACTCAAGGGAAATCAAGGATCAAATAGCAAAAATCAAGACACCCATGTGTTAGGAGACTCATGAGGTTTTTTAAGCTTCAAGAATAACTTGGGTGTTGAAGCTAGGGTTTCATTCAAGTTGATAATTTGAGCTCGTTCTTATGAGATAAAAGGTTAGTTTTCATGTCTATTTCATGTTATTAAGCATGTTTGGTTGTTGAATAACATGGGTGAAGGGAGGAAGTAGAAGATGAGGTTCAAATGTAGATTTCATGATATTTTTTAGTAGTAAACTAACTTGAGTCATGATTCTTAGTATGCTATAGATATAATCTTGGTATGAAAGTTATTAATGATGACAAGGAAGTGTTGTATGAAAATGTGCAAAGGGTTGGTGTGAAGTTGAATATGAGAATGAATTTTGAAGACTTAATGGAATGTGATTACTTGATTATGATATCATGAATGTTATTATAGTTGCTTGGGAGTTGTTTTGCAATATGGTAGAGGTCGATGAAATAGGGGAAATGTTGCCCAATTTTCGTTAGCTCATGAATTATTCTAGTTCGAATTTAACAAAGGCCTCTAAGACTTAACCACGGTATAAATCCTTTTATATGTAGATTTCTCAAGCTTTGGAGATGAAATTTAAGTAGTTAAGAAGACGTAAAGGTATGTAAGGCTAACCCTTTTTTCTAAAGGCATGTTTTCCTCATTTTGCGTCTATACAAGGTATACACGCTATTCCTATTCCTATAAATCCTGTAAGCTTATGACCCTCGAGATTCTCTTGATATCGTTGACAATGTTTATTGTGATGATAATGATAACGATTGTGATGACAAGACAAATTCTAGAGATGCCATCTAATATGTTCGAAATGTCCTATTCCTAGAAATACTAGAACGTTCATGACTTTCGATATTTTTGAGATACCTTCAGTGAAAGCTCTTCAAAACGATAATGATAAGAACGATGATGATAATAGTAATAATGACAAGGATGATGTTGACGTTACTTAAGCACTCTTATGTGTACGTATATACCTATGTATGGCTATTATGTAACACCGAGCTTATATGGCCGGGTACGATACTTATCGCGCGCACACGACTGCAGTTGGGTATGGATAATACTAAGCCTTGGTAAAGAATGACGAAGAATCTATAACTTGCTTGTTGCCCCTTGTCATGGCTAGCTCTTGCCTATAAGTGAAACACCGACAATAAATTTGCTCGGACTACAAACTACTATATAAGTAAACATTAAAAATGGCAAGGTTCTTTCCAACAAAAATTTTCTAGTTAAAATCATTTTTTAAAGATTTTTTTAAAGGGGACGTATAAGAGATGGCTCATCAAATCAGAGAATGAGGAAAGTAAATCAAGGAAGAAGAAGAGGAAATGGAGTTGTGCTTCATTCATAAGCTGAAACTGAAAATATCTCAATATACAAAATCTCAAATGTAAACTAGAGAGTAAATGTGTGTGTGTGTGTGCGCGTGTGTGTGTATATATATGTGTGTGTACACACTTACACTAACCGACTTATGTTGATCATACTTTGACTAACTAATTATAGCTTTGACTTCTAACTAATTCCTAACAAATATAACTAACTGTGTATTAAGTTATATCCATGATCCATTGGACCCCACTTCTTCAATCCCCTATATGATGTTAGAAAAAGATTTTTCATTCCAAGCATGACAACCAGATGTCTTCATGTTGAGGCCTGTATATTCTCTATATTGAGCAAAACTGCAAGTTATGGTACTAATGTGATGCATAGTAATGAGGATGTTGATATAAAATGACAATCAATTTATATGTTTTGTTCTTTCATGGTATTATTGAGGCATAGAGTTTGTTAATATGTCATGTGGCTCACCTAGTTATGATTATAGAAGACTGAGCGAGAGGTACAAGATCCGAGTTCCTTAAGCCAGTTAACAATGTGATTTCTGCAACTGTGGAAGCCATTGGGTTCGTGACAAGCTTCAACATAACTTCTAGAGATTATTTCTTGTTTTTTTGATTTTTTGAGTTATTAAATGCATCACCAAACTTCACTCCATAACTTGTAAGTGATTTTCTGGACTCTACACAAGCTCACCAATTCGAGTCACAATAAGCAGTTAGCTTATTGCTTCACGAAGATGGCATAAGCAAGCCAAGTCCTGGTGTACTCTTGATATACCTTACTACCCTGAGGGCAGCTTCAAAATGGGATTGCTTTTGATCATGCATATATTGACTTAACACTTGAACTACAAAAGCGAGATTAGGCCTGGTCATGGTCAAGTAGAGCAGTCTTCCATCCTTTGATAACTACCTTTGTCTTCAAGCTGTCTGTCATTCACATATATATCCTTGTTGATAATGTTGTTATGCTCCATAGAAGTCAGTTTGTGATTGAATTCTAGGGGTGTGAGTGCTGGTTTGCTTCCTGCTAGCCCTATTTCAGACACTAATTCTAAAGCATACTTCCTCTGACACATGTGTATTCCCTTTTCTGATCTAGAGAATTCAATACCAAGAAAGTACTTCAATTCTCCTAGGTCCTTCATCTTAAATTTGTTCTGTAGATTCAGTCTTGCCTCCTTAATAAGTTCTAAATTGCTGCCAGTAACCAATAATTCATCAACATAGACTAATACCAAAACAATATTAGTGCCAAGTACATGTGTGAACAAAGAATAGTCATAATGAGATTGGTGAAAGCCAAGATCTAGCAGTGCTTGAGTCAGTTATATACTCCACTGTTTAGGGGCTTATTTGAGCCCATATAAATATTTGTGAAGTTTACAAACTTGTTTTCACTCCCCCTGGCTTGAAAAGTCATCATGAACAAGCATATAAACTTCCTCTAACAGATCACCTTGAAGAAAAACATTGTGGACATTCATTTGGAAGATGAACCCCTGAGAAGCTGTAACCAAGGCCACTACTGATCTCACTGTAACCATCTTTGCAACAGGACTGAAATTTCCCATGTAATAAAGGCCTTCCTACTGAGAGTATCCTTTGGCAACCAACCTAGCCTTGTATCTTTCAACCTCACCAGAAAACTTGTATTTAACTATTTAGACCCACTTACATCCAATTGCAATTTTCTCAGCTTGCAAATCAATTAAGGACTAGGTGTGATTTTCTTCAAGAGCAGAGATTTCAGCTTTCATGGCATCACCCAATGAGGGTCTTTGCAAGCTTCAGCACAGGATTTGGGTTCTTGGATAGCTGCATAAGAAACTAGAGATATTCTATAGGTAGGAGATAAGTGATCAACAGACAAAGTTGGACATGGGATACACGCAGAAGAGTGTGAATGAACCACATAATCATCCATCCAAATAGGGGGTTTGGACTGCCTAGTGGATTTCCTGACATCAGGAGGAGCTGCAGAAGCAGGAATAGGAGGTGGAACCAAATTAAAGTAGGAACTGGTGGAGTTTGACCAGGAAGATTTGGCAAAGCATCAGCTTGTGATGATTCACCAACATGTGTTGGAGAGGATATCGCGCTACGTAAATCAGGTACATTCTCCAAATTACCCTCACTATCTCCCATAAAACTCCCATCTATACCCTTAAACTCCATATACTGGTTCACCTCAGAATCCAAAATCAAATCAATCATAGCATCAGCACAAAACAAAACCCTAGGCCCAATCAAATCAATATTAAACTTTCTAGATTGTTCCAAGGGCTCCGACGCGTAAGAGTTGATCTTAAGATTAGAGTAAACTGTCCGGATCGCAAAAGGGATCTGGTTAAAACCCGAATCAATTTCGAATTATGGAATTGGAGGATTCAAGGATTGGATGTATGAAGTGAATTCGTGAAGTGGAATAGATGCGTAGTGGGAACATATGTAGGGTCAGGGTCGAGGTGAAGGACTAATTTTTTGATGGCGGAGCAGCGACGGCGAGTATGGACTCCGGTAGGCCGGTGCCGATAACTATAAGGTCGAAGTTGGATGGTTCACTACGAGGATACAACGTAGTTCCATCCATCAATCACGAGCAGGAAATCCAGCAATTGCAAATTTTTAGATGCAAGGCCTTTTCATAGGTGGACTTGTTTCTTATTTTCTATCATTTAGGGGCTGTTTGGAAAGCCACTTGGTATTAGGTAATTGGAATTGGTGTAATTACTAGGATCTTAGTAATTACATAGTATAGTATAGTAATTACAATGATCTGTTTGTTTGTCATAATGTAATTATAAGCATATGATTAAATTAAGTATAATTACACAGTTAAATTAATTTTTTTATAATTAATATGTAAATAAATTTTACTATATTTGAAATAAAAATTATTATTACTTAAACTAATTAATAGAAACTTCTATAACGTAACTCAGGTGAACATAGAAAGGTTCGGCATGAGCTAGCTTAGAAAATATTCTTTGTAATATATAGTAGTACTAATGATAGAAAATCAAAGTAGTAAAACACAAAACTGTTATTTTTTAACAAGTCTTCTTCGTAAAATTCTTATAACAAGAAAGTATATGGAATTATAAAGCACAGTGACCTTGATCAACCAACTGAATAAAAAACTTTATTTTTTTAACAAGTCTTCCTCGTATAATTCTTATAACAAGAAGGTACATGAAATTATATAAGAAGATGAATACATCCAAATATATGAGATGGAAATCAACCATATCAAGAAGAAATATTACAGTTGAAAGCTGAAAGAACAAATGTATTAAAAAATATTTTTAAAAAAAGTTCTCTAAATAGAAGGTAAATTTCAAGAAAGTACATACAAAAAACAAAGATTTAATGCAATAAGAATTAAAAAACAACACGGAAGGAAGAAGGATATAATGCTAACATTGGTGGAGTCAACGAGTGGTGAAGATCTTTTTCTTTTATAAACGAAAAATATAGTTGAAAAAAACTAGAGAAAGATTTGAAAAGTAATAATTACAATTAAACCAAACCTGTCTACCAACTTCATTACTATTCATTTAAATTTTCATAAATTAAAGTTTATTGTTGTATTTTTTATAAAGGTCCTAAATTTTTTATGAATGATACATAGAGAATGGAATATAAAACACACTATAACAACATTGATATTTAAATAATATTTATTTTATTTTTACCGTATTTATAAATTTTTAGAAAAAAAGATGATAAAATCTCATTTCTCATTTTCAATTGGTGCCATTCTAAACTTAATCACACTTTATATAACAAAAGAAAATCTTTTAATAATGAAAATATATATTCATATGATATTCTTTGTCACAAATAGTATATTAAAGGATCAAATATTTGGTCAAAATCTCTACACTTATTATTGATAATCATAGATATTCTATTTTTATAAAGATGGTTAATTATTATATTACAAAAAAAAAAAATTGCTGCTATATGAGGGGTAATTTTACAAAGAGCACACAACTATAAAGTTGAGAGAAAGAGATTGTTGGGTCTTTATAAGAAAAATGTTGTTAGAGAAAGGAGTAAAAGTAAAATATAACATAAAAAAATACATATATTTATGGATATATTAAAAAAAAATTTTAATACTTGTTTATAAAATTTAGGTGTTGTATATACGGATCTTTACTTATATCAAATTTTTTTGATACCGAGAAAGTTATCTTGTAAGGAATTACACCCAATTCTTTCTCTCCCCCCCCCCCCCCCTCTTTCCTCCTTTTTGTTATAAAGGAAAAATGGAAAAGTGTAATTACACCCTCTTAATTACACTCAATACCCAACTAATCAAGTAATTACCTTGGTCAAATAAATAAGTCAAACATGGTGGGAAAATCGAAAAATGGACACTCAAATCCAAATGATTTAAATTCACCAAAAATTGATTTACCAAAATTGATTGTTTAGGTTGGGGTTCGGATTGGAATGTAATATTTTTTGTCCAAAAGAAATTAGGGATCTTTCAAGGAAAACAACTTGAAAAAATGGTCCAAAATGTGTTTATACATCGAATTCGAATTGGAATGTAATATATTTTGTCCGAACGAAATTAGTTTTATTAAAAGTTACACAATTTTCGTGCGAGGAACAACTACTTGAGATGCCGTCAAATAGTGAGAATGAGTTTAGCTAGAATACCCCCCGTTTTGGGTTCAAACTAGGAGAAGGCTTAAATTAGCGGCATTATAAAAAGGGAGTTCTAAATAGTTATAAAATAATAATAATTATTTTATTTGATATGCCTAAACAAAAGTAATGCCTGAAAGATCAGTTGTCATTGTTATTTCAACAAAAAGTTTTAGGTTGTCATAGTTACCATAATTAACCATATAAACAAAAGTAGTGCCTGAAAGATCAGTTGTCGAGTTTAGTTGGTTCATCGTGCGCCCATACTTAGTCAAAGTATCAGCTAGGGTCCATACCTACCATATCAAGGGTGGAAGTACTTGGAATTGCCTTGATAACCAAGTCTTATAGACGATAAAAAAGATCTTCAATGCCAAAAGGACTCCGAAAGCAGCTGGCTACGAGAAGCAGGATGCTACTCCCATGACTAAGTTCAATACACAAATCGTTTATCATAAACTTGAGGGGAAATTATAATAAAGTGGAGTGGAGGAAGCTACTCTGCAACAATCATGGAGCTCTAAGATGAAAATTTATACCTGGCTATTTTGAGAAGGCTGTTGACTAAAGATAGACTAGCCAAATGGAGTGATATACTTGATGTGTCATGTGCTCTTTGCACCAATTCTGATGAGAGTTTCGATCACTTGTTCTTCAAATGCCATTACTCCGCTGTTGTCTGGGACAAAATACTAATATACCTAGGCATTCAAAGGACATCTCTGAAATGGAATGAAGAAATCATGTGGGCCTTTAGACGTGCCAAAGGCAAGTCATTTCAAGCTAGTCTCTACAGATTATCTTTTAGCATATGTTGTTCACATTTGGTATGGCAAGAGAGAAACATGAGGCTCTCAGCAAAAGAGTGGAGGTGTTGATGTGCTACTGAGATTGGTTGCTCAAGGACTCCACTGCAGTGGCTCTCTTTTCCCTCGATTGAATTATGGACTGACCTTGCTCAATTACTATCCCTAGGCTATTTTAGACTACTGCAGATTTCTTGATATAATTTTTGTCTCCTTTGCTATTAGTGCTTGGCCTTGTTGTTCGACACTGTGAGATACTCTATATTTTTTTGCAACTTTTGATAATACGATCACTTAGTTACCCAAAAAAAATATCAGTTACTGAATTTTGTTTCTTGTCTGTGTGAGTCGAAATAGGATCAGCCAAGTGTTTGGAACATATACCTGCAATAAAAGCCAAACAAAAAATGGCCAAAAATGTACATAACCTACTAAATTTGGCTCAAAAATACCTTTCTTCCCCTATTGGATAAAGAATGACTCCGACATTATTTTCCAGCTTAAAAATGTCCTAACGTATTGAATTTGGCTCAAGAATACTCTCTTTTTAATTATTGGACCAAAAATACCCTTAATATTATTTTTTAACTAATTGTTAACTAGGTGGGGCCTTGTAAAAAGCCATGTGTCTGCGTATGATTAGTGCAGGTGTTAATTCAATGTGAATTAAACTACCTAATCCATATGTATTGATTATCACCCATATAATTAAACCTGAATTCCTAATTGTTAACCTTGAACCCATATTTCTTTCTTCTTTCCCATATATTTCTCTAATATTGTTGAGAATTACAAGTTAATGAAGTATAGACGGATAATTGAACAGAGGAATGGGTTAAATGAGCTATGAGTTAATGATTAATGAAGTGAAATCAAGTAACTAATTAAGAATTGAGTTAAATGGGTTATGAATTAATGAAGTAAAATTGGTAATTAAATTAAGAATCAAGTTAATGAAGTGAAATAGGGTAATTTAATTGAGAACTGGACAATTTGGTGAAGGTTTGAGGGTAATTTTGAAAAATTTATTAACGACTGAATTAAATTCGACAACATAGGATAATAACGGAAAATAAATATGACTAATATTATTTTAAAATAAAATAGAAAGGTATAATTAGGCCTTTTCCCAATTAAAAAATCAAACAACCACTAATATATTTGTCTTTGGATTATATTAATTATAATATAAATAAAGAGATTAAATAGGCGTATACTCGTTGTCTTTGCCAGAACTCGGGAGAGCTCGGTGGTCGTTTCTTCACTTATTATTAGTGAATTTCTGTTCTTGTGTTGTGTTCTGAGGGTTTTGATTTTGTTCCACGTTCATGATTTTTATTGTTCCATTATTCCTTCGTGGCTTTTTTTTCTCGGTATTGTTTTTCCTTATGTGTTTGTTACAAAAAAAAAAAAGAGAACAAGCACAAAGATTAAGCTAAACTAGTGGTAATGCTAACGTGCTACAGGTTCATTGATAGCAAACATTGCAGTACATTAACCCTAGCTTTGTTTCCTGAAAAATAGGACAAGGTTCATGCAAGATTTTTACAGGGAACAAATGTGACAAAAGTACAAAAACTAAACTGGACTAATATGTCATAATTGAAACTAAGAGCTAAAACTGCAAAGGGCTAAAGTGTAATTAATTAATTTAATTAACTCCTAACTCCTGAAGCTCCATGTACAAACATCAATTTGGTATCAGAGCACAGTTGAGGAATATTATGCATAATAATCCTCAACTGTGCTCTGATACCAAATTGATGTTCTCTTTCTCTGTTCCACCTGAGGTGTGATTTTAGCCATTAACATAGGAATTAAAAAAAAGCACGAAGAACAATAAAAATCATCAACGAGGAACAAAATCAAAACCCTCAGAAGACAAAACACAGCAACAGAAACTCACAGTGAAGAAACGGCCACCGAGTTCCGGCAAAGGCAACGAGCATACGCTTATTTTAATATCTGACGGTGTATATATTAGTGGTTGTTTGTTATTTTTAATTGGGAAAAAAATGCCTAGATAGTACCCTTTTAAATATTAGTCACGTTTTACGCTATAATATAATATGTTGTCTAATTTAACTATGTGTTAACAAAGTTTTCAAAATTACTAACAAGCCTCACGAATTTCTTCAATTCTTAATTACATTACCATCGATGTCAAAATACCCGTGAGTCGTGTAGCTTGTAAAGATTATACATCCACTGCCCTAACAATCACACCTAAATATAGAATTAAGTAAATTCAAAGGGATAAATGTAATTTTTTTTCTCTTCAAAATTAGCGCAACCAAACCGAATCTTTTGACTTTGGATGGTTGATACCTATTGTATTATATTGTGTTGTTAGTTTAAATACAATGTTTGTTTTGATTGTTACTTTAATTTTAATGTCTCGTATCGTTAAATATATCGTTACGTAGCGACGCAAAGTCTCACTTATGTAATGACCGATTTGGTGTTATCGCGTCGTTACTTATCTTGTTCTCTCATTTTTATTAAATTATCTAATAATTATATTTTATCGTTTACCCTACCTTTTTAATGGTAGCTCTATCCGGTACCCTACTTTTCTTATAAGTTTATCCTTCAAATCGCTAATGTGTGAGATTATGTAATGATGGGAAGCAATACAATCTATCCAAACGTTTTATTAATCAAAACAACACAATATGATACAATACAACACATTACAATACAATACAATACAATACAATACAATACAATACAATATGATACAATACAACACAATACAATACAATACAATACAATGCGATACATTATGAAATAATATGTAACAACCATCCAAACAAAGTGTAATATTATAAGAATATTATATTAAAAAAAATGAAAACATAAACCGGACTGATACCCCAGTGGGCCATGTATCTGTCTTCAAACTGGGAAGATGTTCAGGAGCACATTCTGAGCATCTTAAGGCTTTCCTACAAGCACACTCCGTTCGAGATACTTTGGAAGTTCCCCGAGCACTAAGATGCTATCTATTGCATGCAAAAGATTTTCTTTTGACTTCTTCTTCAAGCAACCACTATCAAATTCTTGCTGTCAATTAGACTTTTTTTGTAAGATTGAATAATGAGATTCAATTCTGTGGGATTTTCAGTGTCATGCCCCAAATCTAGAGATCGAGACTAGCACCGAGGGGCGGATCCATGTAAAAGGACGGGAATGCCACGGCACCCCGACTCCTCAGTTGAAACTCTGTATACGTATGTGTATATGTATAATAAAAACACTATATAACAATTTTGCCACCCGGATTAACAAATGAATGAAAAGTGCCACTGGCGGTAGGCTTATCCTGCCACCCACGTGACCCTAGTTCGAACCTCTGCGTGCGATTCTTTTGTCTTTTTTGCTTGCAGCACGTTCAGCTCTCTGGTCTTTTTTCTTTACTTCTTCTTTACTTGCTATTCTTTTGTCTTTTTTGCTTCCTCTTTCTTTAAGTATAATCTTTATATACACCCGTTGCGTGCGTATCATATATCAATGAGTACTACATTTTAAAACGTTACATAAATATTAACAAAGATATATTTAAATAGTAATTTAACCATGGAATGAATCATGGGTTTACAACACCGGAAATGAAATACGTAATCACAGAAAAACCATTAAATCCGTGGTTACAAAAATTAGGACTTTTCATGGTTATATAATCATGGAATGAACCATGGGTTTACAACACCATACCACATAATTTTAAGAACAATGGAAATAAATATAATTTCATAGAAAACCATACATTAATGAACCACGGGAAACCACCATCCAAACGGGGGGTCAAGGACTCCCCTGTTCCCAAGGAAAGAAAGCAGGGTTCATAGCTGCATAATCCTCCCAAATAGCTTGTTCCTTAATCATTTGCTTCCATAGGGGACCAAAATACGAGGTACAACCTTGTTCAATGTTGTGAAAGAGTATTAGCTGACTGGTGACGAGGATCATATAGTTTGAGAGCTGGATCGAGTTTTAAAGCGTGATTATGGCGGAATGGAATGTCACGCGCCTTGTTGCCAAAGGCGAGAGGGGCGGCGAGGCGAGGCACTGGCGCCTTTTAGGTGAGAGGCGATGGCACCTTCAAAAGGCGAGCCAAAGGCGTTGAGGCGAGGCGACATGGAAGGCATAGCCTTTAAAAAAAAAAAAAAAAAAAAAAAAAAAAAAGATATTGAAGGAAACTTAATAAATGATATAACTTACAACAGCTCAGCTAGGGTTTTTTGTAGGCATACTCTCTCTCTTCTCCTTCAGGCATCTGCTTCAGGTACGCATACTTCTCTCTTTCTCCTTCTTCTTCTTCTTCTTCTCTTTTCCTCCTCTGTTTTCGACTTCTGCTTCTTCTTCAGTTCTTCTTCTTTTTTCATCCCCTGTTTCCAGCGACTTCTCCTTTGCATTTTTTTTTGTTTTTGCCTTCTTCTATTTTCTTCTTCTCTTTTTATCCTCTGTTTTTTTTGTCTCTTTTCTGCAGTGAGGCAGTGACTGTTTTGCTCCTCTTTTTTCTGTTCAATAATTGTTAACTTTTGTTATAAACAGTAGGTTATGAATTAGTATTGCACTATTGCTTGAATTTTAGTATTGCTTGTCTTATCACTTATGAATTATTGAGTCATTCAAGTTCTAGACTTTTAGTATCAACTATCTACTTTTAATTTTTGAATTGGAATATTTGCTAATATGTTATTTTATTGGCGCCGCACTTCAAAAAGGCGAGAGGCGAGGGCCCTTGTCGCCGCGCGCCGTCCAAAACACTGACCTTGTTGCACAATTTCTTCTGGCCCTACACAATGAAGACCAGCAATATCACTAAATAGAGGGAGATTATTGGTAGTTGAGACAGTGTAACATAGTTTCAGTTGGGAAACATGCAAGGTAGGATATAGTGCAATGTGGGAGGCTGCTTTCGTCTAGTTTTATTTTATTTGTTGTTGATGCTCCTTCGTATTTTATTCCTGTTTTAGTACAACGTGGGAGACATCTTTTATTCATTCGTGTTTTTTTGATTCAAATGCTTTTTTTTCTCGATGTTGTTTTGCTGTATGTCCATATTCTTCCTTATGTGTTTTGACTTGGTTTGGTTTCTTCTATCCAGTGATATTGAAGTATCTGACTTTTGTTTATGCTCTTTTGTGGTATGTTTTATAAGTTTTATTGGTATGGTGATACGGGAGGGAGAGGGCTTGACATGATTTGGTACAATTTAAGTTGAATATTCAGAGGTGTTGAATCAGATTCCCGTAGATGTATTAGAATTTATTTTGATCACATAGTAGTATTTGTTTGCTTTTAAATCGTTGAGATGGATATATAAGAGTAAAATGACTTATTTTGTAGGTAAATTATGAATTTTGATAGTTACAAAAGGAAGTGGGTGGAAGCTTTCACTTCCTGGAAGAGGGAGCCAAAGGAGGCTCCGTACAGTGAGTTTAATAAAATTTCTCCTCTAATTTTTTTGATATCAGAATTCATTTATTTATGTTGTTTTATTGTAAAATTATGTAGGTTCTGATGTTGTAAGTGAAACAGCAGATTTGAGTACAAAGGAACAAAATGTTTATTTGCATCCTCCAAATCAGCACTTAGATATTTACACGAAGAGGGCTGCTTTAAAAGTTTCCACGTCTGTCGTCTGTCTTAAATCATACTCGGGTTTGTTCATGTATTTTTTTTTCTCATATTTGTTGCTTGCTTCGATGTTTGTTTCTTTAATTCGTGGACTTAAATTTTTTCACTTCTATTATTTTTAAGTTCTAGTTGCTAACAAATTACCTTTCATATTTACTTTTATGTTCATTTTTCAGGGGAAAAGGAAATATTTCAATGTTCTGGGACTATTATTGAAAGTGTTAACACTTATAGCATAATATTGACCACTGCAAGTCTTCTTAGGTGTTCCACAATTAGAAATGCTATAGCAGATAACATCAGGGTTGGTGGTTTATTTTTATCTTGTTCTCAAATTGTCTTTATCCTCTTCTCAAATTTGTCTAATCACTTCTTCACAAAATTCGTATCTGCTTATTTCTTGGTTATTGACAGTCCTTTGTATGTCATTTCTAACCAAATTCTTGTCATTAGGTTATCGTGCACTTATTTGATGGCAGATCATTTGACGGTCAAATCGAGTCATATGACTTCCACTACAATGTTGCTGCTATAAAGATTCTATCGGACACACCACTTCCAATTGCATCCCTAGCTCATTTAAGTGATTCTATCACGATTGATCCGAGTAAACTCCGGGTTACTGAGGAAAAGCCATTTCAACTTCGTCCGCATTCGAGTTCATTTAATCTTATTCCTGGAGATTCAGTCATTGCACTTAGTCGTTTTTATACGAAGCCGTATGATATCATGGCTGCTCCTGGTGAATTCAGGTTGGTCTTTTATTTCACTTTATTTTATTGCAATTACCTCCTTAGAAATAAAGGAGTGGGAGAGGGAAATTATTAGGCCTAAAAACATAATACAACAGATTTAATCTACTACTAATTTTGGGTGACTACATCTTTACTTCCTAGGCAAATAAAAGGTGTATATCATGTTACCTTATTCAAAAAATAAAAATAAAAGGTTTATATCCTGAAATAAAGTCCAACCATATAGTATATTTTTGTGCTTAATGAACCCTTGAGATGTAGTAGATTTTTATTTGGAAGTGTGAGGTTTAGTATCAAATTCAGTTCACAAAACTAAGTCAACAACTTCAATGTTGGTGATAAGTCAACAACTTCAACGTTGGTGATCTCTTTGATTTGCGCATATGTTAATAATGAATTGACTAAATAATATCAAAATATCTTTTCTATTTGGGTACAAATAGTTTGGGTAATAAGTAGTTTGTGTGTTTGATAAGATGTGTTAGACTATGAAATTCAGGAGTTTAAGATGACATTGTGACTTGTTGATCAATTAAGAGATGCATAATGGGCATGCCACTGAGATAGTGGCTATGAATTGGATTACACAGTTTTATTTTGCTGGAGGGTTTGTTAAGCACTTTAGCTTTAGCTTTCAATGGAGCCTGTAAGTTGTAAAAAGACTTGGTGAACTATTAGAACCTTCTACCCTCTTGTCAAATTAGATCTTTTTTTAATTTTATAGAATTTCAGTTTTATCCTTAGTGTTTGAAACTAATGGATCTTTTTTTCTGAGAAGGATAACTCAAATAAAGTACAAAAACCTCGACTGGAAAATAATATTGGGTTCGAATGGTCTTTTGGAGTTACCCTTGATATTACTCCTTATTCTGCTTGTCTATCGTTTTCTTTTCTGGATTGCATTCTTCTGTTTGTAGTTACATGTGTAGTAAGATTTTGACTTTTAGTGAAAATAAGTAAGCACAAAAATACACATGTATGTAGTTTTTTCATTGGTATTTCATTACCGTAAAAATAATTATGACTAATGAAATATATTGGCTAAACTAGGGAGTCCTAATTTACGAGGGCTCTGTGTATTGTAATTGGTTCTTACACTATTTCTTTTGCCTTTGTAATATGCCTTGCTATCAGCTTGTATCATGCATTTTGAGGGCTTAAGTTGATGTTGTTGCGTTTCTCAAATTTTAATTCTTACTTCTCTGTGTATAGAAAGTCAATATTTGCATTTTGCTCATAGGTAAATGAATTCACCTGTTCTTTTTCAGTCTTGGTTTTGTAATTGCATGTCCTTAGAGAAAGGGACATGTTCCTGATTGTAGGCTACGTCATTGTGGTCCAATAAGTAACACATCACTTGTTTGGTCAATCTGCTACTGGTATGTATTTTGACCGAGGATGTCGAATACATCTCCTGCATATTGGAATCATTTCCATAAGCAGACAAGTCTAAGCTGGTTATTGAGAGAGTAGAAAATCCGCGAATCCTTTCTTTATTTTCTTTTGTTTAAAATGCAAAGGGGTTATGGTGAGTTATGGGTGGTAAAAGTATGTTTTCTCATTTACTTATATAAGGTGTTTTTTAACATAATGTGTAGTTTCTTAAAACACACAGGCAGTAGCACATACACATTGCTTATTGCTTACCATATTGCCATGTTGGTTATTGGGACTTCTCTCTCATTTTTTTTGTTGGTTGATCCTTGTAGCATTGATCGCTGCGACTATGACTTCTTCGATTGTAAAGAGCTTTTCATGGCGAGTTGCAGAATTATGAGAGTAGCTCTCTTTCACACTTTCTTTAAAAAAAAAATTAAAAAAAAAAAATCTCTCTTTCACACTTATCTCTTACTTTGGTGGTTAGCGACTTTGTTCATTTTGCTTTTGAATATATTCTTAATCAATAACAAATGATATGTATATATTTTATCTATATCTATTGTATGTTAGGTTTTTTGGTAGAAAGATTGCAAATTTAGGGCTTTTTCCTTCTTTATTGTAGTGCGGTATTGGGGGGCCACTTATTAACCCCTATGGAGAAGTCATTGGTATCTGCTTTCAAGATTTAGGCCGTGTTGCGTTCTTACCAATCAATATAGCTTCCATGTGGTGGGAGCATTATAAGGAATATAGGTATTCTCCTAATCTTCGCCTTTGTAGTTTGTTTGATATGTGGTGGTACCATTTTTCTTTTTTTGCAATTGCCAGTAGTATACTTGAATCTCCTAAGCATGCACGGTCTCAAATTGTATAATTGGCCCTGTTGACACAACAAATATTTTTACGAGACATCTTGCATTGAACATATTTTGTGTGTAGGTTCTCTACTTTTTGCATATGGCTTCTATGTGGGAGTTTTTTCACATTAATAAACTTATTTACCTTATTAAGAAAAGAAACATATTATGCTGCCTAGCTATTATTTTCCGCGCTAGCATCTATACATTCTTTTATATGTGATTTATGATTCTGCATTGTCCAGATTGTATACTTTTATTTTCTTCTTGATTTTGTTACAAATACCCTTACCAAAACTGCAACCTAAAATGTAAACTAATACTTAACTGATTGTTTTCTAATTGAGATTATAAGATGCGACTCAAAGTACTTGTTTTAAGTGATTTGTTAATGCTCTTTGGGATGCTTGATGCATTAGAACCTGCCAAAACAGGCATGTGAAGTTCAGGAATGAAGTTATATGAAATTTACTGTATTTAGTTTTAGTTCAGAGCAAGATCTTAAACTGATGCTTGATTAGACAACAAGAAATGTATTTGTAGTTTAATACACACGAAACTTAGAAGAATGGTCTAAGGCCTCATTTGTTTTTGCGAAAACTGTCAACATTCAATCCAAGAAGTTGGCTTATAACCACAGAAATACTTTTCACCATGTTCAACTTCTTCAAGATAACCAGTGCATTCATATAACAACTCAAAGAGGGATAGCAATCTCTCTGTTGCCGATACTTAGGAACAACCTTACCTGTGCATTACTGTTTGCTAGGCATTGGACAGTGACTAAATCATCGAAAATCTTGCTTTGGTGCTTTAAAATAATATATCTTGAAAATGGTTTTGTCTAATTTGATAGAAAGAGAAGTTAAATACTCTTCTGCGTACGGGTTTTGCTGTTGTTTTTTAAGCAAAAAGACAAATCAGAAAACTACAATGTCCGCCAGCATATCCTTATTGTGTTTAAGTTTTACCTAATTTATCATCTCTAACAACTGAGAGTCAGCTGTAATGATCTGCTAATGTATAGACCTAGTCAAATTTGTGGTTTATCTCTAATGTCGCTTAAACATTACTCAAGTTGTATGTTGGGGTTTTTTGAAAGTGCTACATATTATAGTCAGTATTGTAAGAGCCTGGTGTCTGTCCAAAGCAAACAAAACTATAAGAGTTTGGTGATTTTGAAAGTAGGACACATAAAAGGTCTGAAGAGTAGGATGGATCATGATGAATAACCTATAAACTGATTAGCACTTTCTGTTTTCAGCTTTTTAGGCAGATCCGAAAAGCTCTTCCCCTTCAATCAAGGTCAAACAATTATGTAAAAAGATTCTATAATAGCCTGCAAGTGTTTGAATAGAAAATTTTGCAAAAGAAATAAAATTATTACCTTTATGTATGGAATTTTTTGGAGGCATGTTATTGTGCCATTCTCATATCCATAATGTGGTGTGTGTGTCAGTCTACTAAAATGTTATAGTTATTCCACTTACAGTTTATATTGAATGTTAACAAACAATTCTTGGTACTTGATCATCTGCTTGTACATGTCAAATGTTATGAAGAAAAATGGTGTGAGTTTAGGCTTATAGAAAATCTGCTTGTACATATCAAATGTAATTATCTGCTCGTACATGTCAAATGTAATGAAGAAAAATGGAGAAGAGTTTAGGTTTATAGAAAGTCTAATCACACAAATACCTGGTGCTAATCTTAAGTTTTTGTTCTATCATAGGCAATCACGCCGACCTTGGCTCGGGATGGAAGTAACTAACCTTTATGCAGCTGGCCTAGAAATTCTGGAAAGAATTATTTCAAAGTTCCCTGACGTCTTGAAAGGTGTCATTGTTGAAGAGGTATGCTCTCTATTATTGCAGCTTTTTTTTGTGGAAAAAACCGATCTTTGGATGGTATTGATGTCCATATATTTATACTTCTAGTTGTTAAAGAAAGTAGGCACATAATAGCACTAGGGTAGAATAGGCCAGGTCTGGATGCAAGGCATTCTGATGGATGTGAGGTGCCCATACAACTACACGTCAGTCCCAAACCAGTTGGGGTCGACTATATGAATCCTCACTGTCCATGTTACTCATGTGCATTAAGAAAAACACTTTATTCTAATTTGTATGCTGAAACATTAAAGATGTGACAAATACAAGACATAGAGCATAATTCTGCGAAAAGATAAGCAACAACACGAATTTGATGTTGGAAATTAGAGAAGTGTAAAAGAATGGCAAACACCATCAATTATCCTAATTAGTAAACAGCATAGTTCAACTTTTTTGCACAGGTAGTTATGAGCTTCTGTTTCTGAAAGTTACTGTTCAACCATGTATGTTAGTTTAAATTAATTAAATTATTTTACTAATTGCTGGATAATTTGATAAACTGTCCAATAGGTGGTACCTGGTTCTTCTGCTGAATCTGCTGGCATAAAACACAATGATGTTATAATTCAATTTGGTGGAAAAAGAATTCAAAGTTTCTTGGAGGTATATTTCCTCTCTTTTTGTTATTGTTTTGAGTGTATTTAATTGCGTTACTTATATTCTTTTCTACCTGATGATTCAAAATTACAAATTTTCCTCAGACTATGGTAGTTGCTTCTTCTCAAGTTTGGAGTTTTCTTTATGTAGTTAGCATGTTCATCTTTATCATTGTAGCTAATCTTTTGTTTTTGCTGTGTTTATCATTCCCATGCAGTATGCAAATATCTGTCATGCATGTTTTTTTGTCAGTTAAATGGCGGATGCTATCGTTGTTCTTGTTCATATCTAACTAGTGAAACCAGTAGACCACCCTATAGTTTATCGATTATTTATGTAACTAACTGCTTTCGTCTGTAGCTAAGAAAGGGCTGCTATGTCGTGTACCCAAGGATGCTAATTATTGTTTTTCCCTTCTTTTCATTTAGAGCAGTTCTTACCTCTTTGTCAGAAAGAGTTGGGCTAAAATTTGAAAAATTGCTTATAGTTTCTGTGAAATAGTGAACGAAATACACTTGCTTTCGTGTTTCATTCTTTGTATTTTTTATTTTGGGTTTATTGTTTGGGACATGAGCATTGCTTTTCTGATTTGTGCCCTTTTTTTTTTTCTATAATCGTTTAGGACATAAATCTCAGTTCCTTCATTTGCATTAGCTATTTGGTTATGAAGATAGTTGCCATTTAGTCATGTTAAAGAGTATAGTTTTGACTGGTTTGATAATGTATATTGGTGCTAGTCTTAATCATAGTTTAATGCAACAACTACAAAATGCTGGGTTAGGGCCTAGGGGACATCTTTTTTCGTTGAAACTGCCTAGGTTCACCCACTCATCGCACTTATTATTTGGATAAGATTGGGTAGACATTTTCCTTAAGGTCGTGAGAAAATATCCATGTCGAAAGTATGACTTCTCCTGAGAGTTATAGGCCCAAATTGGTAGGCCAGGCTATGGCTAAGCGAATACAACTCTGCCTGGCATGTCTTTGTGATCAGGTCTAAATTGATGCTATTACTAGTTGTTGATTATTGGGTTTTCATTGCACTGAACAGGCTTTCTGGTAACTATGTGCTATTCTGCCAAAAAAAATCCTTTTCTTCCACTTGATCAATGCAACTTAGCATTCAAGTAAATGTACTGAGATTCAATGCTTACACACAAAAAAACAATCAACACAGTCAAGGAGAGAATATGCATGCAATCAGAAATGCAATTTCCTATTGATATTAATAATTATTCTTCTTTTCTTTTTCAAATTGTCATTAGCTATTCGAAATCATGTGGAATAATGTTGGAGAATCTGTGGAGCTGACTGTGATTAGAGCAAGTCATGATGTTCCTGTACATTTTAGCATGGTGGTGGAAGAAGCCACATCGGATAAATTATACAGGTATCATCTTCTACTCATTTCTTCTTAGGATACTGAGGGTGTAATTATGTAAACGGGGAACATTTTATGCTACGAGGTGAGTTTATTCACAGAGCTGCGATGTGTCTCATTTCATTTTTCCTTCTCTGTGAAGATTTACCTTCATTCTCAGGGTCTTAAACATTTCATTGTTTCAGCTGGCCACTTTGGAAGGCACGATGATGCAGAATTTTGGGTGTCAAGATCTTTGGCCAATTGTCAGCACTGATCCTGAATTTGATCTATTAACACAAGAGGCTACTGGTTTTGGCTTTGTTGAATCAGCAAACACTTGCCAATAATGCCTTCACGCCTCTCAAGCCTAATTATGATTATCCCATTCCCTTATGCAGTGATACTTTCTAGGTTTTCTGGTAGCTACCCCCACCCCAAGGTTTTGAATATTTTTTCCTTTTAGGAATTTTAGTATGGCTTTTGCTATGTATTTTTCTCTGCGGAATATGCTGGGGGGGGGGGGGGGTTGTTCCAATATAGGCGTAGTCGTGAGTTTTTCTGGGTAAATTAACTGCTCCATCAAAATTGTTTATTGATTGCTACACTAAGGTGTTTTTTAGTTGATGCAATTTATGGGTAAACATAGGTGGTAACGAGTTCTTTTAAAAAAAAATTGGTCCATCTCAATTAACTTTTTGTTTATTGAGGATGATTCCAGCCATTTGACAGAGCAATCTAGTTTCTTTTGCCCCCTCTGTTTGCATTTTCTATTTTTTGAGAACTGGCATAATAACTCCATCAAACAAGACTAAGATCCACAATAAACCTAAACAAGAGAAATGCCATTAGAAACCAAAATTGCTAGCAAACATGTCTGCGCCAGTTTCTTTTGTACCTGAGGACAATAAAAAACCAAATCATCATACATGAGTGGAGAGATTCACTTGCGAGATCCCAAAGCGCAAGCAACTTAGAACATGAAGCACCAGAGATTTAAGTGATTTAACCTCCGGGTGAATGCTTACCTCCATTGGATGTTACATCTAAATAATTCAGTTTACCATGATTAAGTGATTTAATGAAGTGGAAGTATACATTAATTAATGTTAAGTGATAGGTGTACATGTTCAAACATATGTATGCATATATAGGTCAAGTGTAAACACCTGATACGGGTAAATTTTTATCCACCAAAGAGCGTCATACTTTGCAAAGCATTGCCAGAAACAAATCAGTCAATGGCAATACGTGCATTGCATTAACCACAGAATGTAGCAAATCTTAGATACACACTAAATCATGACTGTGGACTGCACTTCTACTGCAGGAATATTGCAGCTCAAGTTTACAGTGCAAGCAAAGGAAATGCTGAGAAAACAAAAAGAAATCTTGGGCTAAACTTAGATAGATTCATTCATATCTCCCCAAAGGGAATAATTACAGCATCTAACTAATTCAGTACGGGTAGCTACAGCTCTCCCTGCCAGTAACTAACTTGGCAGGGACCGAATATGCTAAACTAAGAATGTATCGGGAACTTAATAGAAAGAAAGCAAACCTCATGTTTAAAACATAAGGAACAAATGTAACATTAAACTAAATAAAAAGCTTTCACCAACTAACTTATAATGACTAGGTACTCAACCTACCGCACAGTAGCATCAAACACAAGGCTGACGTGATCGTGCAAATTTTGTCCCACTGCGACTACAAAATATACAGAAGTACTCCTTTCAAACATGACTTCAAACTCACTGCACTTGTTCCTTCTTCCAGGGGAAAAAAAAAAAAAAATGGGTACTCCTTACGGAGGTATGGCACATCCAACTGTGGTTGCCAAACTTCTGTACTCAACTTCTGCTGAGCTTCTTGAAACTGTTGTTTGCTTCTTTGATTTCCATGAAACTAAAGAGTCTCCTACCAAGATAAGAAATCCAGTAACAAACTTTCCTGTAAGAGGGCAGGCTGCCCAATCAGCATCACAGTAGGTTGCTACCTTGTCTTGAGGTTTGCTTGACAATAATATTCCTTGTCCTGGATTAGTCTTGATGTACCTTACCAGTCTGAGTGCAGCATCCATGTGGGATTTCTTAGGCTTCTGTAAGAACTGGCTGAGGTTTGTGCTCCAGGTGATAGATCAGGTCTGGTTACAGTTAGATATAACAACTTTCCTATTAACTTCTGATACGCTTCTTGATTTGCTAGTGGATCGTCTCTTTTCTTGATTTCACTCATAAGTTCATCATATTGTCTTGTTGTATGAGTTTGACATTGTTGTCAATAGTTGCTGATATTGGTTTAGCAGAGTTTCATAGATTAGTTCCAAAGCATACTTTCTCTGATGCATCATAATACCTAGTTTTGACCTTGCAAATTTAATACCTAGGAAATACTTCAGTTCCCCTAGGTCCTTCATTTTGAAGGTTTTCTGCAGTACATCTTTGTTTCTTCTATCAGTTTCAGGCTGTACCCAGTTAACAACATGTCATCAACATAGACAAGCATGCACTATGACAGTTCCTTGATCTGTTTTCTTAGTGAATAATGAATGATCATGTTGACTTTGCACAAAATCAAACCTGATAAGTGTTTCACATAGTTTTGCATTCCATTATCTTGGAGCCTGTTTTAGGCGGTATAGGGATCTGACCAGCTTACACACAATCTCTCCCTTACTGGGAAATCCCTGAGGCATATCCATATACATTTCATTATTGAGATCACCTTGAAGAAAGACATTATACACATCCATTTGATGTATATGCCATTGTTGAGAAGCAGCAAATGATAAAATAGTTCTTATTGTGACCATTTTCACTACAGGTGAAAATGTTTCTTGATAATCAATCCCTTCTCTGTGACTGTATCCTTTGGCAACTAGTCTAGCCTTGAACCTTTCAATTTCCCCATTGGCCTTGTACTTAATCTTGTATATCCATTTACAACCTATTGTATATTTTCCTTTTGGCAGTGCTACTACTTCCCATGTATGATTGTTTTCTAGTGCTGATATTTCTTCTTTCATAGCATGTACCCATCTAGAATCCTTGGTTGCTTCTGCGTAGTTTGTAGGATCCTTAGTGTTGGAGAAATTAGTGAGATATGCTTGGTACTTGGTTGAAAATTTATCATTTCCTATAGATGTAACACCTCGTACTTTTAAACTAAGCCGCGTCTATGACTCAGGGATTCCGGAAGCCAAAAAGGGGAGTTTAAATCGAAAAACCAGGCTCAATTCTGCAGGTGTCATTCGACGGCTAGAGGGATGAACCGTCGAGTGATCGAAGACCCGTCAGAATGCACCGTCCCTAGGACCTCATTTTGCAAACTCTCTGGACTTTCTCAGACTACTGACAGTACGGTCGAATCGACGGACCGTCAATGATGCACCGTACTTTTGCTTCACAAAATACACTTCTCTGATTCCCTCTGTTTTGCACAACGACGATCCAATTGACGGACCATCGATATGTTGATGATCCGTATTTACCCAGACTTAGACTGTCGAATAGCAAATAGTATAAATACGACACTTCATTCTAGAAAATCAGTTGTCATAATTTCCAAGACCTAGCACGAAGGTTTTCTCTTCCCAAATATCTCCTACATCAAGGTAATCCTTTCCACATATTTTCAGGCAATCCTATCATAGTATAATCAATTCCTAAGCGAGCTCCACTATTCTTAACCTAGGGTTTTCAAGAAAACTCATCGCAAGGATTTACGATTAAAGCTTTTGGTACTCTTCTCAAGTTCAGACCATTAGTTACAAGTTTTGGAGCATTAACAGGTATGCAGGGCTGCTATTTACGTGTTTTTCCCATGCCACGTTCTTCCATGATTATACGAAAGTTCACTAAAAACTAGGGTTCTAGACATGTTTCTGATAACCCTAAGCTCATGTACCATGATATACCATGTTTGTATGATTACTTCGTTCTATGTGTCCTTAATATTCCCTTTTGGTTATTGAGAATCTGTCCGTAATCCATGAAAACCTATACTTTACATTCCATGGGTTCATACGTGCAAGATATGTACTATTATGCTTATATTCATGAAAATCCTACATGTCTCCATGTTTTCGTACAAGCTATATTATATACTCTCTTCAAATACAAGCAAGAATCATTTTTACAAGCAAGTTATATAATTCATCGGCTACTAAGCCAACTATAGCCATGTTCATGTTTTGGGAGTTGCACAGATTACTGAGAAGGCTCAGACAGCCTGAAATTACGTATGTCAGTGTAGGATAAGGATCGCTCCTCCCAGTTAGGACGATACCTTCATGTTTACCCATTGTGGTTATTGGATCCATTCATGTTCATGTTCATGTCTTGTACCCCGGCAAGGTACAGGATGGCTTAGCTGGTCGGCAGAGACCAGACGTCATATTCTTACGTGGTACTTACATGTCGGTTCTACTAATGCTCTCCTACGTATATCTTTACGTGCTTAAAATATTTTACTCATGTTACACATACATATTCATGTCAAATGATATTCATGTCCATGTTCAGTTCACAGTTCAGTTGCAGTTCTATTACTTCATGCGGCATGCTTTACTTCATTCAGTTGCTTTACATACCCTTGCAATTCAAGTGTACTGACGTCCCCTTTATTTTCCTCGGGGCTTGTATTTCACGATGCAGATTTACAGGACGACGGATCAGCACGTATCAGCTTTTTGGTGAGCCCGATTCTATTCGGGGTTTTAGCTTTAGTTATGTTTATTTCAGTCGTGCAGTTAAGGTATGCCAGGGGCTTTATCCCGGTAAAAAGTTTTAGTAGACAGATTCATGTCAGAGATTTCATAGACTGGTCAGTTATGTTATGATAGATATTCAGAGTCGTCTAGCCATTTTGGCTCATTAATATATTATGTTTATTCAGAATATTTCCGCATTATGATATTATGATATTTTCAGACTTACGATTTATGGTCCCGCGCTTTACTTAAATTATGCATGTTCATAGTTTATTCCGCTTCATGCCCATGTTGAGTCAGCAAGCCATGTGGTTCACTCGGTCACATACAGTCAGACATTGAGTGTCGTGTTACGCCCAGGCCATGGTTCGGGGTGTGACAATATAGTTGTCCAAGCTGTAAGGAGTGTCTTGTTGAATGTTGAGTGACATAAAGTCCTTCATCCGTATTGGAGGTTTTTTCCCTCTAGATGACTGTCTTTGTGTGATGACATGAGTTGGCTGTAGTTGCTCCTCTTGAGTAACATGCATTTCTTGAGGAATCTGAGGCATGTATGCATTCTACAGTTGTTCAAATTCTGGTGCTAGTTGTTATGATGTAGGTAATTGTGGTTGATTTTGTGTAGCACTTCTATTGAGGTGTGTATCTGTATCAGTAACCCATCAGTCCCAAAGATCAGTGTTGCTTGTTAATGTAGAAGTATCTACAAAGACATGTGTATTGTCAGTAGGTTGTTCAGAAGAAGGAAAAATAGTTGCATTGAATGTGATATCTTTGATAACAAAGAATGACTGAGTAGCAAAATCCAACAATATATACCCCTTTTGTAACTCAAAATAACCCATATGTATAGCAGTTTTGTTCTTGACATTAGTTTATCATGCTGAGTGGTAAGGCCGACTCAAGGCCAAAGCTACTAAGGCAATGGCCTTAGGCCCCCAAATTTTTGGAGCCCCATTTTTTTATTAAGTTTATGGCTAATTTGTTTCAAAATTATTGTGACTAGTAGTATTTTTATGTAGTTTCTAAATATGTAAATTGGTTTTTTAAATAATTTAAAGGTTGTATGTGTGAATTCACGATAAAAATAAAGAAGTTTGACTCTCGAAATCTAAATTATGTACATAAATTGAGACAAACAAGGTACACAATTTGTATTTAAAAAAAAAGAAGAAGAAGTTTTAGTCACGTGATGGATTAGCTATTTGTCAGTTGAATTATTTTTAGAATAAACTGATTTAAAAAAATTGTTAACAACTTTGCATTATTCTTGACGATTATCAAACAATAATTAATGATTTTGTATCTAAAACAACTAGAAAAGTAGACTTTAAACAAAAATATAGGTAACGATCTTTTCCTTAAAAAAAAAAAAAAGTGTAATTAGGGCCCCTCTCTGAAGTTTAGCTTTAGGACCCCAATCTTGTTGAGTGGAGTCTCTAGCACGACACAAGCATCTTAATATCCTTAGATGATTTAGTGATGGTTTCCTGTTGTACAGTTTCTCATAAGGTGTATGATATTGCAGTATTGAACTAGGCAGTCTATTGATCAAGTATACAACTGCTAACACACAATGCCCCAGAACTTGATAGGAATATGTGCTTGATATCTCAATGCTCTAGTAACCTCAAGAATATGTCTATGTTTTCTTTCAGCCACTCCATAACAGTACACACATGTAGGTTAGTTATCTCAATTGTTTGAACATATTGTCACACACAGAATTTAGGAATTCAATTCCAATATCAGTTCTGATGATCTTTATTGTTTTATTAAACTGATTTCTGGTTTAATTCATGAAGTGTTGTAGGGACACACAAACATCAGACTTCTGTTTAAGTAGAAAAATCCAAGTAAGTCTTGTAAGATCATCAACTATAGTCAAGAAGAATTTATTTCCATCGAAGGTAGGTACTCTATATATCCCCAAAGATCAACATGAATTAGTTCAAACTGACTAGTACACTTTATACTACTTGATTGGAAAGGTAATCTAGTATGTTTGGCACATGGGCACACTGTACAATTTGTTATTTTCTCCTTGATAGTTTGTATACTAATAGGAAAAAATTGCTTAAGTACTAAAGAGGATGTGCGTCCCTGTCTTCTATGCCATAGAACCAGGTCCACTGAAGAATTAGAACTTTGAGTTGCTAAACTGAGATTTCTTCCTTTCTGATTCAGCAGCATGTACAATCCATTGATTTCTTTACCAATATCCTTCACCCTCCCAGTAAAGGGACCCTAAAAAATGAAAAAGTCAGGAAAGAAAGAGGCAAAACATTTCAATTCCTTAGTAAGTTTTGAGACTGATAATAAGTCGTACTTATACTGTGGTACATGAAATCTGTTCTCTCAGAAATATTACTTGACCCTGTGTGAGTTACCAGAGATACATTGCCATTTGGTAGATGTACCTTCTTAGGAACAATAGTTTTAGTTATGGTATTTTTATTTAGTAACTCAAGATTAGAAATCATATGATTAGTTGCTCCTGTATCCACAATCTATTCAGGACCATGAGGAGTCAACATAGCCATTATTTTGGGTTTGATATCAATACCTGCTACATTACTTGCCAGATTCACAAATGTGTTCTCAGTAGTGGTGGTTTGACCTTGATTTACTTGTCCTTGGTTCAGCATTTGCACTATTTGATCATACTGAGCCCTGATAAATGGAACAACACCTACTTGTACTTGACCAGTTTGTCCATAACCGCCAGTATCAGACCCTGAAGAACCAACATTCTCACCATAGATTGCATTAGAGTTCTGAGCCCCTATACTTGTGTTTTGCCCATAGTTGAAGACTGGTTGTGAACTCGCACTTTGAGTTTGAGCAATTCCATTTCCACCTTCTTCAGCTATTACGTTATATGTGGCACCTCCACTAGAACCATTTTTTTATTTTCCTGAACTTTAAGTCTGCATGGTAGCCTACAAGCTTGTAACACACATCTCTAGTGTGTCCCTTCATTTTACAGAAGTCACAGAACAAATTCCCATTATAAGTTCTTTTATTTTTCTGATTTCCATAATACCTTGCCTGCTCATAGTTTTCATTGTTTCTTGTGAACATAGCAGTATCATAATTTGCAGAGTTTGATCCTGGTACTACACCCAGAATCCTAGAATTTGCGATAATTTGTTGCAACTGACTTTTGTCCTTCATCACTTATAACCATTGAGTAGGCTTGCTTTATAGATGGTGCAGGGTTCATTAACAAGATTTGACTCCTAGCTTGACTATAAGACTCATTCAACCCCATCAAGAATTGGTGTCATTTCAGTTTTTGCAAATGAGTCCTAAAATCTTTTGATTTTTCATAGTTAAACCATGTAAAAGGTGCCAATGCATCAAACTCTTCCCATAGGTTTTTCAATCTTGAAAAATAAACTAACACAGAATTTGTTCCTTGAGTGAGGGTTGCAATTTCTCTGTGAATGTTAAATGTTCTTGAACCTTATTAAACCTCTCGTTTAGTTCAACCCATACAGATTGAGAACTAGTGGCATACATAATACCATCTAGCAAAGTTTTTGACACAACATTCATAATCCACGAAAGAATAGTAGCATCTAATAGTAGAATCTACTCTATCCCAGTGATTCCATAGAGTCTCAGGATATTACTCTTTAGTACAAGTACTGTAGACACGTGATTTTTGACCCTCGCGGGACGTTTTCGCTGTCTTATTGATTAATTTTCCTTTTTAGTCTAATCTTAGACATTTTTAACTTTCATTTCTTTTTTAGTAGGTTTTTATTAGAGAATTTGAAAACCGCAAAAAAGGAGTCTCATTTTTAGAATATAAGTTTTGTTTTCAGTTGTTACAAAAGACAGAAAATTTCCCAAAAAATACATTTTTTATCTATTTTAGTTAATTTCCAAGTTAAATATTGTAATAAAAGAGTATCGAGTAATTGAGTATTTTTAATCTTGCTTTTTTAATTAGGATTAGTATTTTTATCAATTAAATAAAAAATAGAACCAATAGTGTATTGCCACTTGGCAAAATTCCACTCTATCCACACAAAAAACACATTTCATTTTGGAAAGGAATATTTCATTTTTCCTTCCCATATATTTTTAACCACAAGGGACATTTTAGGAAAAGGAGAAAAAAGAAAACACCCTCAAACCCCACGTCTAGACACACTATAAATAGCTAAAGATAGAAACCTAAAGAGCCTGGATCTTACACATCATCATGATCAGCCGCAATTCCTAATGAGAACATACACACATCATAACAATCAGTCGTAATTTCCATTAACACAAGCAGCTAAGACCAAGAAGACGAATTATCCTTAAGATAAAAAATACATAGCAGTCGCAACTAGAGAATGCGGACCATTTTCCATGGCCAAACCACTGTGAAACTCCATTGATAACACAGCCAGAAAAAATCCAAGACACCTCCGTTCCTCCTTCAACAATCAGTCACTAACCACCACCATTAAATAGGCATGAAAATATCACCTTTATCAGGCATGGACGCCTTTATCCAAATTCCATAGAACCACCTTCAAAACTTCATTGTTGGAGCTCTAAAAACAGTTGAGTGGTCCATTCGAGGTTTGCCGTTGGGGTCTGTGGTTGTTGGATCCATTCCAGGTCACTGGTGAGTTTTCCGATCGAGTCTAGTCGTTGAGTCGTTGTAAACTAAGCCCAGGTTCATTTATACAAAGGTCCATTTCTTATCTTTGCTTTTCATTTTTTCATGTCACTGCTATTGTTTATTAAGTCAATATCTATTGTCTCTGTTTATCTTAACTAATTACCTTGATACATAGTTTAATTTGCTTGTTGAAATTCTGACGAGATTGTGCCTTACGTACCTATATATAATTACATGAAAAATTTATGTTCAGGCATAATTTCTTCACTTTCATATGGGCTAAGGTAATATTCTTATTGAATTGTGGTCAAAACATGAGTTTTTCCACTAAGTGATGATGATTATAAATGCTTAAAGTCTCATTGATGCATTCTGGACGTATTTGGTTAATTACAGCAATATTCATTTTATAAGAGCCATTGTTACTAGTAGTCTTCTTTGTTATAGACGTTTAACATTGTTTATATATATGGTGGATGCTTTCATTAAATTTCTCCCATTCAGTAAAAGCATGCTTTCAGTTCCTTTCGTTGTTTTTTTGTTAATTTTGTAGTTTGAGTTTTCTATTACAAATGTCGACTAATCCATCGTTCATAAAATCTTTTGGGTCTAGACTAATGTTTAAAGCCCGATTAATTGATTATTAATTGTGAGTTGAGCGAGCTGAGATGCGAATTTATTTCAAATCTCGTTGTCAAAGGCAAAGAAAATAGTGGAAAAACCAATTATAAGAGAGCGAGATGAGTTGCGAAGTTATTCAAAACCCGTTGTCAAAAGAGTGAAAATTAACCAAATATTAAGTCTCAGATTTTAGAGATAAATAATTGCTTTTAACGCTAGATGAGCTTTAGGCACGTTTCAAAATGTTTGTTTCGATTAAGAATGCGGTTACGCATCTTATTTCGAGGCGCTTTAAACAACTCAAGGATGCGATTACGCACCTTGGCCAATCTCGTTTTAATAATTAATTTTGTTTCGATTGAGAATGCGATTATGCATCTCATTTTGAGATAGTTAAAACATCCGGAATGCGGTTACGCACCCGGGTTAAGACTAGTAAAAGTTCAACAATAAAAAGCACGAGCAAATCAAGGCTTGTAACATAATATATCAAAAAATAGATTAAGCTAAGTATAAATTGATAAAGCGACCGTGCTAGAACCACCGGATTCAGGGAAAATGCCTAACACCTTCTCCCGACCAATGCACCTCACCCGCCTTCTCTCGTTCGCACCATAATAAAAGAGCTCATTTTTTTTGATTAGTGATTCATAAGCGTGACTTGGAACACTAAAACTCAATTTCAAGTGACGACTCTATAAAATAAAATAATCCCTTTTCAAAACCGTTACTTCAATTGGAAAAACCCTTTAATAATAAAAATCCGTGTGTGTTTATATCGGGGGTTGGAAAAAGGAGTGCGACAAGTACCATTGACTAAACCCGTTTTATTTCTTCCTAATAGAGCAAGTCACATTGACCTAAGCCAAACAGTGTAGTTTTCTATACCAATTAGTTGGAAAGATATGATTTAAATTCCACAGATGTTAGATGGATGCAAGAAAAGAGGACGATTGTAGTCAACACCAGAAGCCTGATTTGAACTGGAATTCGCTGGAGCTACAGTCTCCGGAACTGCACTATTTGACCGAGGATTTGGTTCATTGGTTATTGTTATTTTTCTTTGATTTCAACGAATTGATAATTTTGACACAGATTGAAGTGGAAGAAAACTGTGAATTTCACAAACAAGAAGAATGCGAATACTAATTGTGAGTTCTTCAGATTATGAACTCTACAACAAGCAAATCAGGAAAATTGAATCCAGACTTTAATTGAGACTCAAATCTCTGATACCATGTGAATAACAAGAAATGTATAACTGTCATTCATAAAGAAAGAAGAAGAAGAAGAAGCTTTCATTGAAGAAGATGACTTTGTAATACAAGTCTTGACCTTCACACTTAACCATGTGAGTATATATAGACTCAGCTATCTTAATAACTAACTAATGACTCTTAATAACCTAACTACTTGATAACTAGCTTGAGAAAAGACTATAATACTCTTAATGATTATATTTAGATAATAACAGCTAACGTATGAACATGTGCAAACATCAAAGAACTAGTTCTTTTTTTTTAATACTCAATTCTCACAAAGGATATACTCCCTCTGTCCCAATTTATGGGCACTTTTAGTTTTTCGAAAGTCAATTTGACTAAATTTTGAAGCTAAATCAAATTAGATTAACTCAATATTTTAACATTAAAATTTATATATTTGAAAACTAGATGAAAAGTAGTATAACGTTGCAACTTTACTCATATCAATTTGGTGAAAAAATACATCCCAAAATATTGGTTAAACTTCATGCAATTTGAATTTCGGTAAGCGAAAAGTGTCACATAAAATTGGAACAAAGGGAGTAATAAATCAGGATAACTTAGTAAACTATATGTTGCATCTACTAATTTTCTAAATGAGCTAAAATGACTGTTAAAATGGAACAAGTGGGGTATCTGTTATCTCTAAGTCTTCAAATCCCAGAATTTATTGAAACTAGTAATTTACCAAAACTTTACTAAAACCATTAACTTTCTGGTCATTTAAAAAAATTAGTTTCATTTTTCAAAACCAAAAACTTTAAAGACAGAAATTAGCTGAAATAGAAAAATTTTGAGCCCACAAGTTTCTTATATATCCTTAAGAAATCTAATCCCCTCACAGTTGCCAAGGTTAATGGATTAATTTCTCCCAGAATTGAATGAAAAACTATTCTGCAATAGCGGTAATGCAAATTACAGAACTTCAGCGAACTCAAAGGGTGGCAGCAAATCACACTGGACGCTTACGCTTTGCTTTTGAAAGAAATGCAAAATGCAAGAGTGAAGAGGGGATATTAAGTTCAATTTTTTCCAGTGATTTCAATGTATCAAAATGAAGCGAAGCATCTGAAAATTTGTAGCCATTGAAAAGGTGCAAAGGTACCTGTTCGAGGAGAAGGTGACTGTCTGGTCATTAGTTAAGACAGTTGTGAACATAATATTAATTTATTTCGCGAATTAATATTAGGAAAGGAAAAGAAAACAATGAAAATGGAAAATAAATTAGGTCCAAAAAGATTATCAATCAATCAGATCATTTGACGAAATCCGAATTCGAAGCCGAGCCGAGCGACAACGACAGCCCAAGGGGAGGTCCTCTTCTTAACTCTTTATGAGCTAGAGGATGTGCTTCTAAATATAAGCACACGCATATCACTTTCTACCACCAATGTGGGAGAATGCTCACTTCGAAAAGTTACATTTCCAAAATTTCACTTTCCCCCAATTTTGTTTCCCTCTATTTCCCAATTCACACTTCATCTTTAAAGCTCACTACTTAGTGACTTTAAATCCCAAAAATCCGCCACATGAATGGGGAATGGCTATATTATGAAAACATGCATGAAAAAACTTGTGTGATTCGCAAGCAAGGATTAATCGCATCTGGATAAGTAGGTTTCCCTTTGAACTTTCCCTAGTGAACGCAAGTCTAATATACTTGATCAATCAGTAGATTTGATATCTTTGAACCGTCAAACTTTGATGTATACCTAAACAACCACATGTCACAAAATTAACCCTTTAACCGTCTTTGGTTCTCATTGTTGTGTTCGTTTCAGCTATGAACCGTGCCTGGTCTAGGAAATGCGTAGAGAATTAGCCTTACAGAATTCTCCTTGAAGCGACTTACACTTCACACTTATATAGGTGATTCCTAAACGTGTAATTCTATAGAAACTTTATTTGATGAACCTTATAGCAAACTTAGAAACCATTAAAAAGGCTTAATGCTTTATTCGTGGTACTGAACAGTGTCTTCATCATGAGAATGAACCAAAAGTTTGTTTGACAATGTTTAACCGTTAATCATAACTTTGTTTGATCTCATTGAACCTAGATCTTGAGATCTCCAGTCTTCTAGTTAGAGTTACCACCATGTTAACTTGTCCTCGGCCATAGCCCCATTCCCTTTTGATGATATCTCAACCGTCTCTCTAGCTAGGCCTTTTGTAAGTGGATCCGACACATTATCCTTTGATCTTATATATTCAATTATGATAATTTCACTAGAGAGTAGTTATCTAACGGTATTATATCTTCGTTATATGTGACGAGATTTGCCATTATACCTAACGCTCCCAGCCCCTTGTATTGCTGCTTGACTATCGCAATGTATGCAAATAGGTGCCAAAGGTTTGGGCCAAAAATGAAATATCTTCCAAGAAATTTTGGAACCATTCAGCTTCTTCACCGGCTTTGTCTAAAGCTATGAACTCAAACTCCATTGTAGAGCCATCAATACATGTTTGTTTAGATGACTTCTAAGACACTGCTCCTCCACCAATGGTGGACTTAGTTTCTGCTGATCTGGCGATCCAATTTGCATCACAATATCCCTCTATTACTACGAGATACGAATTGTAGTGCAAAGCCAAGTCTTGTGTGTATTGTAAATACCCCAAAACTCGTTTCATTGCCATCCAATGAGTTTGGTCGGGATTACTTGTGTATCGGCTTAATTTACTCACGTGATTTTAGTTTTTGCAACAAAATAAATTACTCATGTGATTTGAGAGTTAATTAGAATGAGAAGCCATAATCACATTCTTTGGATGTGACGTATTCTTATATACTTTGTCCCTATAATTATGAGTTAATGATGTGGAAAATACGCTCATTCACTCCGGAGCATTGCCTTCTTTATTTTATTAGAATTGATACATTTCATCGTGTATGAACTTAAATGACAATGGAGGATATCATTATAATCAGAACATTGAGATATATTAGCCGATTTATGCTGTTTGATGCAATTTGTTGATTTTATACTGTTCTCTCCATAAAACTTGCAGATTGACATTTTTTCAAACATCTGAAATATGCATCAAAAATCAAAATATAACTGCAAAATTCTTCAGTGTGTGGAATCCTATATGCTTATTCTCATATCCGGTGCATAATTTTTTTAATAATGAAATAAGCTAAAAGATAAATAATAATAATAATAATAATAATAATAATAATAATAATAATAATAATATAAATTTTATTTTACTGGATAAATAATAATAATAATAATAACCATATATAAAAATTATGATAAATAATACTCATGTTATTGATTCTTTTTCTACCATTCTTAACATAACAGACACGTTAGTTATTGTTGGTTTATACATTTTTCAATTATTTCGAGTGATACTGGATCATTTGAAATAGTATGGATCGATATTGTATTTTAGACATTCTAACTTTGAATCCTAAATATAAATTTTAAATACCTAAATTACTAATTGTGTCTTAACAAATATTTTTAGAAGATGTATATCATTGTATTTTTATTTTTTATATTACTTTTTTAATAACTTACACGTGTCCAGAAACTAGTTTGTTGCAATTGATGATGAGATAGAAGTTGAAAGATGTCATGGACTCATGCTTGCACAAATTTTAAATATGATTTTTCACAGGCGATTACTACTTGATCTCAAGCATGGTCATAGACCTTATTACAAGAAGAACTCACACGGCTCTATGACGGGGATATATGAAAATTGAATTAAACCACGATGACCATCACCACTTATAACCTAGTGGTATTATGGGAGTTTTCCATACCATAAGTGTGGGTTCAATTCTCACTGTCCTCTAATAAAAAGTGAAAAAAGAAACACGATACATATGTTCGCAAACTCACAAGCATTACTTTCACAAAATCAGCAGCTCAGTTGGTGGTGGATTTCAAGGCATTTTGTCTATAGATGTTGAGTAAAGCAACCAGCATATCATGAGGAGGACAAATTTCTTTCACCACTGGCAACTCATTTAAACTTGTCACACATGAATAAAGTAGTGGTGTGTTTTCTTGAACCAAAACCTTCACACCAAGGACCTCTTCATATGCTTTAAAAGATCCAAATGTTGAAAGTAGCAAGATTTGTAAGAGCCCCAAATCATTTGCACAGATTTCAAGATTTGTGCTCTTCATTCCCTCTTCCAGAATTCTCATTTTTTCTAATACTTCCTCTTGAGCCTTCTCTTGTTCTTCCCCAGTTGACTTCCAGATCTTAGCCACGCTAAGTAAAACATGCTGTATTTGAGCAAAGTAATGTTAAACTATATTTAAAACAGGATTGATCCAAACAAATTAAAAATGCTTTAACTGTCATAGACTTGGAAATAAATATTCTCTATGTGCCAATTTGTTGTTTTAATTTGACCAGGCATCGGATTTAAGAAAGTAAAAGAAAAAAACTTTGAATTTTATGATCTTAAACTAAAGATATGTATAATGTATCAAAATGTCATTTAATCTTGTGGTCTTAGACATAATGTGTGGAATGTTGAAATTAAAGTGTTGTCAAATTATGAAAGAGACATTTTTCATTAAAGAGACTAAAAAGGAAAGTAAGTCAAGAGAAGAAAATAAAAATTCCCTCTGACAGTATGAGATGGTCACACAATTCAATACTAACTTGATCAATGAAATTGGCCCAGAAACGAACTCTGGCTCTCTCGTGTGGATCCTCCGGCAAGATTAGAGATCCGATTTTCCAGATTTCATCGATGTATTCAAGAATGACGAGTGACTCGGAAACAGGTTTACCATTGTGGACAAGTACAGGTACTTTCTTATGAATGGGATTGTATTTTAGCAGCAATGGACTTTTGTTGCTCAAATCTTCCTCAACATACTCATAAGGTATTCCTTTGACTTTGAGAGCCAGCTCTACTCTTTTAGAAAACAGGCTAGCCCATGTTCCATGTAGAATTATTTTATTTTCCTCTCCCATTTTCCTTATCACTATTGTTTTGCTCTCTGTTATTGTTAATAGTCTTCTACCAGGTCCTATGAGTAGAGTACCTAGCAAACTTTATGTTTAGACTTTTCTTGCATTAGCAGAAGTCAGAAACTGAAAATTATATAGAGTTTTCAAAACTCTCCATCCCCTACTTATGTTGTATTATTATATTAGATTAGTCAATTCGACTGTACAACTACAATGAAATTTAAATCCAAAAATGAGTAGTGGGTGGAACATTGTTTATGCCATTACTTGCGGCCCAAGATCCCTTTACTTTTTTTTAGTTCCTGTGCGCACATCAAGCCATTACAGTCAACATATTTACAAATTTTAAAGGGAAATCTACATGGTGTGACAAACTAGTGTAGATAATTATATTTAGTAGCTATAGTTTATATTAATTACTCCTCATAGCTAAAAGTTGTATGTTAATGACACTTATTAGCTACCTCCTCCTCTCTCCTTCTCCTCCTCTCTCTAACGTACTCCTCCACCCTCTCTCTCTCTCTCTAACGTCGTCTGCTCTCTCTCTAACAACAGTCTGTGTCTTCTACACAGTTTGGTCAAACAGAGATGGATTCTAAGAAGCTAACGTCAAACAAAAGGGCAATGACATCTGGTTTCGGCATGCATCAAGATGCCCCTGAATCACGATTGGGAGAGAGGCCCAATTTATCAAGCCAGTGAAAATCTGAACAGCAAGACTGGCCTACCACTGCTACTTTAAGTTGCATTTACAGTTTGATTTGAAGATCTTATTCTCGGATTTGTATGGATCTGTGTTGATTTTTTGGATCTGTGTTGATTTTTGTATCTTCAATGGCCAATCTACGCTAACTTTGTTGTTGTTGAGTTCTGTGTTGTTGCTGTTGGCCGTGGTTGTTGTTGTTGTTCGCCGTCTCTCTCTCTTCTGACGGCGACGGCGACGGCTTACAACTCCGCAGCGGTCATATCTGGATGGAAATAACCAGATCTGGCCAGAATTTGGCCGGAATTTTATTTCTTGTATTCAGTTTTGAGTGTATTCGTTAATTTTATTTTCTTGTATACAAATGAATACAATGAATTTTGAAGCGTATACAAATGAATAGAGTGAAATTTATTTCATGTATTCGATTTTTAGTGTATTACTTACTGCCTTCACTAAAAAAAATTTGTATGCAACAAGTTGAATACAATATTTTTTGTATTTATGTTGTTTGAATACCACTGATTTTTAAATACAATAAAGTGAATACAATGTAAAAGTAGCTATAGATGAATACAACTGAGTTGAATGCATTTGACATGAATACAGCTGAGTTGAATACATATGACTTGAATACAGTGAAAAGAATTTTTGAAATTTTTTTATTCGCTGTATTCATGAATACAATAGGCCGTTTTATGAATACGATAAATATTTTTTGAATACGTATGGAAGCCGTAGCTACGCAATGTAAATATTGAAACTGTAGCTATGGCATATTTTAAACCCCCAAAGTGTAGTCATTTATGTAAAATTCCCAATTTTAAAATGGAGTACAAACTCAACAACATTGGATTAGTAGATAATTGTTTAGGCTTTCTTGGAGATTAAATAAATTTTTAGTCGGTCTAACATAAGTTTTTTAGGTAGATGAATCAACTTCTAATATTCTAAATAGTTTCATTGACAAGAAGTTGGTCAGCTGTCAAGTAGCTAAAATGATAAATGCAAACTTTGGGAACTAAGATCGGAATTCGAGTTGAAGAATCATTAGGTGATTTTTTTAATCATCTAACCCTTGACGAACAAAGCTGTAGTTTATTGCTAATTTTCATCTTCTAAGCTCTTTCTGTGTTAATTGCCTTAACGAAGACTTGGTAGTTTGCAACTTCTGAGAAGTTTCTAATCATTTTCAACATTCTTTTCTTTATGCTTTCCGTAGTGTAATTAAAATATTTGGACCAACTAACAAAAGCCATAAAAGAATGAACTTATAAATGTAAAAAAAAAAAATAAATTGTGGATTGGGCTCCTCTCCATTTCTCATCTCTCCATTTTCCTCAAGTTCTACATTAGATTAGAGACATATGACATAGGTTAGAAATAATGGCTAAGATTTAATTGACTAAAGCAAGGCTATCTAACCATGGTTTATATAATTAATAAGTTATCCATAAATATATTAAAATATTTTCTCTCTCTTCCTATTTTAATATTTCATTTTTTTCAATTATGACAACTCTTTAATGGTGATATTTTTCCGAATATAAACAACTCTTTCAGAAATATACAATTACCAATTGAATAATGGGGTCTATATTATGTGAATTAGTAAGCATCATAATTGAAAAAAATGAAAAATATCATCAATTGAATAATGGGGTCTATTTCTGCGTAGGGAAAAAAATTAAGTAGGAAAAATAATTGGGTAAAGGAGAAATATATTTTACTGCGTAAAATAGGAAGAGGGAGAAAATAATTTTAATACATTTATGGACAAGTTATTAATTATGTAAACTATGGTTAGAGACACATGGCTAAGATATGTAAACTATACTATGGCTCTCTCCGTTTTCTTTCTCTCCATTTTTCCCAAGTTCGACCTTAGATTAGAGACACATGGCATAAATTAAAATTAATGGCTAAGATTTAATTGACTAAACCAAGGAGATACTAACACCGCAATATCTTATTATACCAAAAGTTTTATAAATTATACACATAAATATTTGTACCAAAAGCTATATAACTTGTACGCTTTGCCCAACTATCTTTTTTATTTCCTGTGGACATATGTCATAGTACTTAATATTTATTCCCTTCTCATGTATAGAGGCATGCATTTCAATTTTAATTCTCCGACATATTTATTTCCTCCGTGCACTTTTAATTTTTCACTTTTGACTTTTCACGTTCTTGATGAACATTTATTCTCTTCTCATATAGAGACATATGCAGTTCCATTTTAATTCTCTTACATAAATATATTTCCTCCGTGCACTTTTACTTGTTCACTTTTGACTTTTCACGTTCTTTAAGAATTGATAAATCCCACGTAGACATATGTCATCGTACTGAATATTTATTCTCTTCTCATGTATACACGTATGTACTTCAATTTTAATTCTCCGACATATATTTATTTTCTCCGTGCACTTTTACTTGTTCACTTTTGACTTTTCACGTTCTTGCTGAATATTTATTCTCTTCTCATTTATACATGTATACACTTTAATTTTAATTCGCCGACATATATTTATTTCCTCCGTGCATTTTACTTGTTCACTTTTGACTTTTCACATTCTTATTTATTCTTAATAACATTTAATTTTAATTCACCCATATATTTATTTCTCGCATTTTACTTGTTCACTTTTGACTTTTCACATTAAGAATTAATAAATGACTTTTCACGTTACTTGGACTTTAAAGAATTAATAAATGAAGTCTTTCCGTCCCATATTACGGCCACATTACTATACTTGACTTTTCACGTTCTTTAAGAATTAATAAATGAAGTACTCCTTCGTCGCATATTACTTGGCCATATTACTATATTTGACTTTTCATTCTTTAAGATAATTACTGACATTTTACTTGACTTTTCACGTTCTTTAAGAATTAATAAATGAAGTACTCCCTTCGTCCCATATTACTTGGCCACATTACTAAAAATATATGTTTATTTTTCTATTCTATATTTTTCTTATTGATTATTTATCTGTTATATATAAATGTGAAGATAGGACTAACACAGCAATACAAATTTGTACCACAAGCTATATAAATTGTACAGTTTAACTAACTACATTTTTATCCCACGTGGACATATGTCATAGTATTGAATATTTGTCTCTTCTCATGTATACAGGTATGCACTTTAATTTTAATTCTCTGACACATTTATTTCCTCTACGTACTTATACTTGTTGACTTTTGACTTTTCAAGTTCTTTAAGAATTAATAAATGAAGTACTCCATCCGTCCCATATTACTTGGCCACATTACTAAACTACCTTTTTATCCCACGTGGACATATGTCATAGTACTGAATATTTATTCTCTTATCATGTATACACGTATGCACTTCAATTTTAATTCTCCGACACATATTTATTTCCTCCGTTCTAAATAAAGTAGGGACTTCAAAGCTTGACTAAGAAGGGAGAAAGTTGACTTTGAGAAAGAAAAGGGGCGCCCTAGCTGCAATCAAAAAACGGCGCTAACGAGCAAGAAAGGGCCCTTACTATAGATAGGGCCTTAGCGCTTTACTAATAACAAACATATATAGGGCTGACTTTTTTTTCGACTTGATCGGAATCGATTCTATGATTGAATAGCAGAAGTGCTACTTAGTAGTAGAAACTCGGAGAGAACGGAGAGAGAGGGGCTGCACTTTTACTTGTTCACTTTTGACTTTTTACGTTCTTTAAGAATTAATAAATGAAGTACTCAACATTACTAAAAATATATATTCAAATTACTTGTTCATTTACAAAACCAAGATAAAATTAATTAAATCTTTCCCATTTACCGTCTCCGTCCCATAATATTTGGCCACATTACTAAAAGTGGACTTATGTCATAGTAGTGAATATTTATCTTTTCTCATGTATACACGTATCCACTTCAATTTTAATTCTCCGATACATTTATTTCCTCCGTATACTTATATTTGTTGACTTTGACTTTTCAAGTTCTTTAAGAATTAATAAATGAAGTACTCCCTCCATCCCATATTATTTGGCCATATTACTAAATTACTTTTTTATCCCACGTGAACATATGTCATAGTACTGAATATTTATTCTCTTCTCATGTATACGCATATGCACTTCAATTTTAATTTTCCGACACATATTAATTTTCTCCGTGAACTTTACTTGTTCACTTTTGACTTTTCACGTTCTTTAAGAATAAATAAATGAAGTACTCAACATTACTAAAAATATATGTCCAAATTACTTGTTCATTTACAAAACCAAGATAAAACTAATTAAATCTTTCTCATCTTACCCTTAGTAATAAATGTTCTTAAAAATAGTCAATTTTTATTAGAATGTATTTATTGGATAGAGATAGGGGTAAGATAGTAAAATAAATCTTTTATTTATGATTTCTTAAGGGGTGTGCAAAAGGGAAAGTGACAAGTAATATGGGATGGAGGGAGTACATATTTTATCATAATAGGTGTAAGTCTCAATAGCGTTGGAAAATGATCTGAAAATGAGTAATCAATGTGAAAGGTAAAATTAATAATAAGAACAAAAATTTCTTTCTCTTGATATGTTAACGTGGACAAATAAAAGTAAACGGAGGGAGTGACCTTTATCCCCATTTTCGTTCTTTGTCAATACTTTAAATGTGAAGAGAGGACGAACAATAGCAATGCAAATTTGTACCAAAAGTTATATAAATTGTACACTTTAACCAACTACTTTTTTATCCCACTTGGACAGATGTCATGGTACTGAGTATTCATTCTCTTCTCATGTATACACATATGCACTTCAATTTTAATTCTCCTACACATATTTATTCCCTCCGTGCACTTTTACTGAGTTTTGGATTAAAATTGTCCCTTATCGATGGGAGTAGGTTCATTTTGATCCCTCAAATATTACCTTGAGCATATTTGATCCCTTATCTATGGGAGTAGGTTCATTTTGTTCCCTCAAATATAACGTTAAGCATATTTGATCCCTTAACTATGCTAAACTGGGGCACTTTTGGTTCCCCTAATAGAACCCGTTTAAAAAGTAACGGTGCTAAACCCATGTGACACTCATGTGACTTGTAAAAAGCTAAACCCATCGGACAAAATATTACTTGTTAATTCTATTTGTGTTTGTCAACAGAAATGAGAAACCAAACTCCAATCTAAATATTACTGCTGCACTATAAAAATTTAGCTGCGAAACATTAATATGAAGATTGGTAGACTTAGTGATAACAAAATAGGCACAATATCATTAGGGAAAATGACTAAAAACACATCTAAAAAATATCCGAATTTACTATAACACACATAAGTGCTGATGTGGCATAAATGACCAAGCAGACATCAAAAAATATTTTACACACGCCTCTCTCTCTCTTTTTTCCTTTCTTTTATATCATTTAAAACTTTTTTTGTCCTTTCTTTCAATTTCAATGGCCTGCCTCTTCCATTCGTTTTTCTTTCTTTCTCAAGCCTATGATTCATTTACTTTTTTGCCAACTTCTTCTATTTTTGTTCTCCTTGGCTGTACCTCTCGATTGAAGATGGTTACAGTCTGCTCTTCGGTTAGCTCTTAAAGAAATGGACCACAAGAAATTGTTGTCCATACTCAATGAACTATGAGAGGATCCTCAAGGTGATTAGAATGGTGAACTTACTGCTTCGAACACAAGATCCGGTGACTACGCAAATCTTGTAAACGCATCAAAAAGTGATTACATTAGCCACCAACATTCGAAAATTAATCAAGATTAAGACTAAACTGAAATGGGTTTCGAGTATTTACCTTGCAATTTGAAATTATCAGGAAAACTAGCTTTTTTGTATCTCTTTTTACCAGATTTTGTGCCAATCTAAGGCGTATTGTAGATATTGGAACAAAAAACTACGGCGAATCCCTTATTATCTAAATTTGTGAAAGAAGAATTAGTAGTTTGAGGAAAACGTTATGGTAGCAGTGGTTGAACATAGTATGATGTGGAAGGGAATAAGAGTAAAATTAGTATTATAAAAAAGAAAGGAAATAAAGCCTTCTGTCGGTGCCGGAAATATTTCCGGCAAGGTTCTTAAATTTCTGTAATTTTGAGGTGGTCAATGGAAGGAAAGTATAAAACACAAGCAAAAAAGGAGAAACTGATGAGAAAATAAAAACTTAAGAAAATATTGTAAACTTAAAAAAATTTAACTTTTTTCTTACTTTTCATGCTCTTTAGGAAAGTGCATGCACTCTTTTAGGCAGGTGGCATTTTAAGGTTGTTTTAATTCTACTTAAAAAATGTTCGGGGGGAGGTACATGACCCATGAGCAGTAAAAGAGTGTGTTATAAAAGAAATTCGATATAGTTTAGGTGTGTTTGTAGACATTTTACCGTATAATTATCTAGAAGCCTGACAATAGTTTTGATAGACCATCTTTTGATTTTTTTGTGATATCCTATTATAATAGTGAAATTACTATTCTTTGTATCATTTGAATTTTATCGAAATCATCGAATGGACATCTTCATGAAAAATTATCAATTCCTAAAGCCAAATAAATCTTCAATTTTAATGTTCTAGTGACTTATTTCATTGTGTTAGTAAAAGATTCAATTGCAAGTTTATCAAAGTCATAAGAACGAATATTCTAATTACCTATGCGTAGGTGGTACTTTGCTTTTCTATAACAAGGAAAGTTGTAAATTTGTAATTTTTTAAAGTTCTTTAGTTATTTATTTTGAATTTTTATTAGCTCAAAATGAATCTTGTAAGGTCAACTAATTGTTAGATTTTCAAAATGGAGTTTTTTTGTTAGGTAATACATTATTGCAATTACTATTATAAAATGTTAATTATCTTAAGTACCCACTAAAAAGAATGAGAGTAGGACACCTAAAGAATAGAAATTAATCCTCTGTAGGTAAGAATATAAAACGCGCATTATCATTTTAAAATATAAATTTTCATATATTTTCTTAAAATTAGTGAAGAGAACGTATGCTTTTGCTTATCTTTTGATATTTTATTAAAAAGTTTCTCACATAAATTCTACATTATAATAATATCAAAGAACTTTATTATACTTCAAGTGCTAATCTTTTTTGGATTAAATTTTTTCAAAGTTGTTGATCAATTCTATTAAAATATAAATGAATGTTCCGGAAGATAAGTTAAAGATGTGAAGCTTGTTCACACTATAGAGTGAAGCTAGGCTCTTTTATCTTGTGAGGATTTAAGTTTGCATATATAATTATAAAAAAAAAACTAAATCTATCAAGTACATAGAGTTTTGTTTATTGTTATAGTTTAAGTAAGAAGATCATTTTTCTAGTGTTTAGATGAAATCATTTTAGGCGACCTTTTTTATTTCCAAATAAGCAATTGCAGTAATAAGTTTTACAAATTGTTTAATAAATATGTTGAATCTACTTATCTTATCAAATTAACATTCTTTGTCATGTCATGTATTTAAAATTAATCCGAGCAAATAGAGAAATTATACATTTCCAAAAGTTTTGAGCTGGATTCAAATTAAAATTAAAAGTTAACATTTATTTCCTCATCTCAATTTATGTGATACTTATAGATTCTCAAGAGTCAATGTGACTAATCTTCGATGCTAAATTGAATTAGATCAACTTATTATTTTAAATTTTGGTATTCGAAAACTATACAAAAATATTATAAGATGTGATTCTTCTCATGGTAATATGATTTTAAAAAAAATCAAAATATTGATCAAAGTTTACATAATTTAAAACTCAAAAAATAAAAAATATCTCATAAATTGAAACATGAGTACTAAAATTTTCATTTAGTATTTTACTTGAGAGTTGAAAGGGGTCCAAAATTACCCCTAATTTGCAATAGATAAACAAAGTAAACCTAAAATTGATGGAATGTGGAGGTGAAAAATCCTGTACGTGTTAGACGTTGTACTATGGCAGGACGTGGGGCCAGCATTTAAGAGGGCTGACACAACTTAAAAGTATAGCTTATTTGCCTATATAAATAAAATAATAAAACTCTAGTTAAGTAATACTCAATAGTTCTAAGGTAATTCTCATAGTCCAGAGTAGCAGTACCCTTCTTCTTGGCACCACAATGAAGAAGGGGAACATGTTGAATTACAGGAAGAAAAAAGAAACAATCAAGAAAAAAACTATGGAGCTTTCAATCCTCTGTGGCGTTAAAGCTTGCGTCGTTCTTGTTGATCCTAATGGGGAAGTTGATACATGGCCTGAAAATCCGACGGACATGAACCCCATTATTCAATCCTACAAAAAAAGTCTAATTGACGGCAAGAAAGTAGTAAAGTCAAAAAAGAATCTTGATCTGTTTTGTGATAATGATGATGATCAGTGGCTTAGTAACATGTCTAGAGAGTCGAAAGAAAGTTTGTTGGTGAAGTTGAATTCGAAATTAGCGGCTGTGGAGAAAAGGATTGAATTCTTGAAGATGGTGAATAATGGACATGGAGTTGTTGGTAATGTTACTGGTTTAAGTTCAGGAGGAAAAGAAGTAGTTGCTAATCAAGAACCCCATAATTCAGATTTTGAATTCTTGGAAAGTATTGTTGGAATTAATGGTGATCAACTGAGAAACAATAGTGCTAATTATAATCAAGGAAACGAAGTTATTATTGCTGATCAAGAATTCTGGGAAATTAGTGGTGCAATTAGTGGTGATCAATTGAGAAACAATAGTGCTTATAATCAAGAAAACGAAGTTATTATGGCTGATCAAGAATTCTGGGAAAGTGGTGGTGCAATTAGTGGTGATCAACTGAGAAACAATGGTGCTTATAATCAAGGAAACGAATTTGTTGTGGCTGATCAAGAATTATGGGGTAGTGTTGCAATTAATAATGGTGATAAACTGAGAAATTGTTCTGCTTATGATCAAGTCCAAGGAGTTGATATTTTTGGGCATGATGGACGATTAGTGGTAATACCTAATGAGATGAACATGTGGGAGACACTAAACAATCTGGAGAAGTACGATTTTGGGACTAATGATCTTTGGCCAATGGTCTCTGATCCTGAATTTGATCTATTGCCACAACAAGAGGCTACTGGTTTTGGTACATTGTTGAACAGTCTACTTGCTAATGAGCCTAATTATGATTATTCCATTCCCTTTTCCGCTAATACTTTCTAGGTTTTCTGCTAACTATTCCCCCAAGTTTTGAATTTTTTTTGGGGTGTGTGTTGAGCTTAGATATTCTTTTGTATTTTTTGGAATTTCTTTTTTAGGTAGAATACTGGTTTTACTATGTATTTGTCTGGGGGTAGTTCGGTTTGGCGTACATGCAGGTGTAGTCATTAGTTTTTGTTGGGTAAATTTACTGCTCCTTCAAAATTGTTTATTGATTGCTGTACTTAGTTGATGCAGTTTTTTTGGTAAAAATAGGTTATGTTATGACTTGCGAGTTTTTTCAATTGAAACCATTGTTCCATCTTAATTAACTTTTGCTTATTGAATATGATGATTCCAGCCATTTGACAAAGCAATTTGGTTTATTTTCCCTTCTCCTCTGTTTGCATGTTATATTGCTTGAGAACTGAGAAAATAACTCCATCAAACAAGAGCAAGATCGAAATAAACCCACACAAGAGAAGTGACACTAGAAACCAACCAAACTATAACGACTAGGTACTCCTCCAGAAGCCAAAGGTACCACCCTCACCAGCATATGCAACAAGGAAGAGGCGTTCACAACTTAACTGAGACTGTTGCAGCTGAACTAAGCCAACGTAGCTCAACCTATTGTGCAGTAGCATCAAGCACAAGGCTAATGTGATCGTGGAAATTATGTCCAGCGTTGTGACCACAAAGAATCGTCTTCACTATACCAGATGTACACGCTACAATTTCATATAAACTTCAAAAGTAGATCCAGTTCATGAACTCTAAAAAAAAATACTACAAATTTATCCCTCAAGATACCCAAGAAAACAAACTGCATTTGCTTTTCAAAGCCAAAAAGCCGTATAAAAGCACTCCTTTCAGACATGATTTCTAACTCATCGCATTTGTTCCTACTTGCGGAAGAAGAAAACGGTTACTCCTTACAAAGGGGTAGCGCATTCAATTTACAGATTCCAAATGAGTTGACAATAAAATAAATTAGATATCAAAAGGAAAAGGAAAAAATTGGTCAGTTTGTTGTTGTCGCTTTTACTTCCCGTTCCTACTTGAGTATTCTTCGACTGATAGATTTGCTGACTCTAGTAGACAGTATCAACCACGGAATAATCCCCACCTGCAAATGCATCAAACAAACTATTCAAATGTCGAGCAACTTTGGTGTTTAAGGAAAACCGCAGCTGGTGTGATATGTTGCACAAGTGCTGACTTTATGCATATCAGACTTGCCCCAGTAAGCAGGCCAAAAAGCACAAAAAGGTAGTAAATCTCTTCAAAACTTGGGATAAGATAGGGAATGTAAAGGACGGTAGATCTTAGAAGTTATATGTCATGTATGAGTTGGGTGTATGGGATAAGATTACGACGACAACATATTAAGTTAGATTTCCAAGGAAGTAAGGAATGAGAAATAGTTTGGGGGAAATAGATCCCCAAATTCTTAGGTGCAACTCTGATGAAGCACTAGCAAAATATACTTGCCCAGTCGGTTTTTGTAAAAACAAAAACATTTTCAACAGTTTTTGGCCCAAGCGCAACCAAATTTTTAAAACCCTTTTCTTTTACCCCTTTTTCTTTCAAAATTCTCAATAATAGGAAAGAATGTCACCTGCTCCCCCAACTAAATAATAAAGCAAAAAACTAAATTTTTTCTACCTTCAGAGGCAAAACCAAGACCTACCCTCACAGGGCTGCTCTATTTTCAGTCACTATTTCCCCTTAAAGAATAAATCGACAGTAAAGAAACAATTGCGACTAATCATTACCATAACATTTTCATTGGCAGGACCTCCAGCTCGCCATGACAACATCTTCCCTGCAGAAGTGGAAGAACAGCAGATCAGTATGTCACAAGCAGGAAATCTGAACAAGGATCTCCCTAAAAGCCGGTGAAATTAAAGCAATCAAATGTATATTAATCCATAAATCACAATGAAAAAACAAGTGAAATCAAATTGGTTAATGGTTAAACAATATTTTAAGCATATATCATAGTCACAAAATGTCATGTGAGTATGGCTACAGCTCAATAATTTAGGAATCAGAAGCTTTACCAAAGGGCTGTACGAGCTGCTTGGATATGGAAGCCACAGGAATACGCCAAAACCAGATAATCAATAACAAGTACGTCAAGACCTGTGTGATTAGGGTAAATAAGCATCTTACAGCTTAAACGAAGCTTGTACAAATCCCTAACAAATCCAATTCATACCTGCAAAATAGTAAGGCCTTTTGTGTATGTATCATATGACAATTTCGCCTCTTTGCTGCGAATTTCTTGATCTGCATCAGAGGATGAGAACTAATTAAATTTATCGATAAATTTCATCCAAATAGAATATGCTATGAAGAGAACACCACCAACAACAAGAAGTGCTATGTCTCAACCCCAGCTGGTTGAGGATAGTATATGATCTATCCTCACCACCAATTTCACTTGTACCCGTTTCATTCCACTTCAATACATTAAGTTTTCTAACGCTAGAAATTCTCTATGTTTTCTCCTGACACACAGTTTCTAACAAGATTAAAAGTACTTCTAGCAAAAATCGAGTAAGCTTACCAACATACCTAAGCCTCAATCTCTACTACTTCGTATTACTTATATATGCTATAAAGACGGGAGTGAAATTCAGTTAATAAGACAAAATAAATAAAGAGAAAGAGATATCAACATAAATGAGAGAAAGACGTAGCTGGAGACATCGTTTTGTCTTACAGACCACAAGATAGGGACATGATATACTTTGGAGCATAGCTCGTCGAATTACCAGCTTGAAGCCACCTTCCAGTTAGCAAAGCATGTCTGTTATATAACTGTCCTCAATTTGGCAAACCCACTCTAGTGATGTAGATCCATGCTTAACCCACACTACCAAATTTACTTTTGTGTTGCCTTCTGGTTTTCACTCTTTTGGATGTAATTTTTGGTTTCCAGCACTTTTGTGCTGATGATTTATATACAGAGTCTGTTACCTTGTCAAAAAAAAAATTACTTGCCTCTAGATTTCAAGACCACTAATATTACTATCTCAGCATTCCTATCACTGATTCCCTTCCTTGTTTGAGTTCACCATAAGACATCCCTAAAAGTTCTTTTTTTATTTATTTTTAAACAAAGAAAGAATATTCTTTTAATTTCAGTAACAAGTTATGGATATTTTCTCTCCTTTGGATCAATCCCTTTGGTAGCATTGTAGTTTCCATTGTACAACTTCCACTATGAAGGATCGCAAATTGACAGACATTTTTTCTCCTAGAAGATTCAGACTCCAAAACACAACTCCTCTCCAAGAGTTCTATCCAAATAATTTACTTCTCTGCAGGAGCTGTTTCTGCTAACTTGATGCTGGATTCAAGTATCCAGAAAGTCTGTGCTTCTTAACTTGATACTTCAGTACCTACTTTCAGTACTACAAGAATACTTACTTAAGGAGGCCCAAGCTCTCCTTAATTATATAAGCTGGTCATGGAGACTTTTTTTAGTGGAAAACAATCAGATAGCAGCTCATGTTTCTTCATCCAAGGTGCCAAACCTTGAATACCACTAACATTAGATTTGCAGAGGTTATTTATTCAGCTAGAGCTCAATAGAGACAATACCAGAAGAATGAACACAGATATAATTGATAAATTTTCAAAACTGCCTTTAGTTCATCCAATCTTGTGAAAGAGATCACCTTCCTAACATGATTGACTCAGATAAAGCACAGACTGCTTTGCTGGTAAATCAGGTCAGCATATCTACTTGGAAGGCTCTTGAAAAGAATTTGGGGTTCCTCGGATCTCTAGCAGGCAGCAAGCAGTTATACTTGACTATTGATTCAGGATTGAAAGGTGAAGTATAACCAAATGTTGAGTTAGTAGGAAGTTTCCCTAACAAGGAGAGTCAACATATTTATCTGTATTTGGTATGTGTTTCTGCTTGAACATATATGGTACTTCAACAGCCACTGATTTGCAAAAAGACAAGTACTAAACAGAACTTCGCATCAGTCTTTAACTATAAGGAGGAGACAGACTTGGTTTATATAGTCCACTTCAGGAAGAAAACTTCAACAATCAGAAAATCGTAGAAACTTGCTGCTAAAGGCGACTTTAAAGGCTAAACGGTTTAAGTTCCTCATCATAGGCATGCCCATTTGGTCCGTGATTACTCCGACATTCACAGGTACTACATTAGTCCTTTCAAAGGACTACAGCAGCCACTGAGACCTTGTCACTGAAGTTTCCACGAAATTTATCAAGTAATTTACTATCTATATCAAAACTAAATGCCTTCATGTGCTTGAAGAGGACAGGACATGGCAATACTAAGAAGAAATCATGTTGAGGTAAAAGAGTTAGTATGCTGCACCTTGTTCCTTTACAATTAAACCTCAAAAGGCATATGTTTTACTCTCACATTCAACTCAATCTAGACATTTCAATAGATAAAGTACTAAAGAAAAATTGAAAAGTTCAGAACTAGTAATACTGGTACAGCCTAATGTGCTTCCACCTAAGTTACTCGGACTCTTCAAAAGTGTTGCCGCACCCGTGTCGGATCCGACACGCACCCGACGACAATTTAGGAGAGTCCGAGTAACTTAGGCTTCCACTATTTCCAAGTCTTCATTCATCTCGTGGTTTTTTGGAAACGATAGGCTGAGTATACTGAAGAAAATTTACATTCATTTTGGAACTCCGTTGCAGAATGCTTGTCCTATGCTTTCTAATTCTATTGATAATAAGGATCATCGGCTCTTTCAAAGGTGATTTTTTCCATTATAATGTAATTTGGTGAGGTATAATGAATGTATCTTTTGTCTATATCAGAGCAGCATATATCTGGGCGCAATCTGCTAAGTTGGCCATATAATTCACAGAAGAAGAACCACTTCATTAAGTGGTGAAGAAATTGTCCCAGGCAGCAAGTTAGTAGATAGATTGTCTAGCAGATAACTATTCTCTATGGCAGGAAAGCAGATGAACGTCCATATCAGAAAACATAGAAGACAGGTCCAATATTCTTTTAAAAAATTACTATATCAAGCCATGGCAGCACAGCCAGGTTCCTATTTGAATAGTCATTAAAACCTTCAAACCTCTACTCATTTTGAGTTGAGGTTCAAACGAAAAGGTGAAAGCAGGGATCATGAATAACGTATTGCACTATGAGCCACAAGGCTATCAACTATAGTTTTAGTCACTCTAGATATGGATTACGAATATAGCAGTAACTATCCTAAAGAAGATAGAATATAAGCCATACTTTTTGCAAGTTCCTTCTCCTTGGCAGTAGCTAACCTCCTCAGTTTTGCAGCTTGTGCAAATGTTGAAGGCCTGAAATATATGTGAAGGCATAATCAATTTTTCCGTATCATACAACTTAACTAATGACATTATCAATTTTATTTACCATATGAAAAGAGAAAACCATCACGTGTCCTCTTAAAGACTCCACTTTCTATTTTAATTACTTGTTATTAACTACAGACAGACACTTATCCATCATGTATAACTACAGTAAGTAACTACAAACAAGGATAGTTTTGAAAAATCACAACAAAGAAATCAAAACAAAATCTTGATTACGATACTCTGAATAAACAAAATCTTGATTGGTAGACAAAGTTACATACGTACTTGTGCTAGTGGGAGACGAGATAGTGGGTACCTAGTCAATTAATTGAAGTGTGAGCGCAAGATGGCCCGAACACCATGTGCATCATTGTCGAAAAATCAATAAATAAATAATAAAGGAAAAGAAAACATGTTTAGAGCCCGTTTGGATTGGCTTATAAGTTGACTTATAAGCTGTTTTTAGCTTTTTTGAGTGTTTGGCTGGCCAGCTTAAAGTCATTTTGTGCTTAAAATAAGCTCAAAAAAATAATTAGGCCCATTTAACTTAGCTTATCTAAAGCAGCTTATAAGTTGAAAACAGCTTATAAGCCAAAAAAAATAAGTTAGACTACCCCAACTTATTTTTTTTAGCTTATAAGCTGCAAACAGCTTATAGACATAAGCCCATCCAAACAGGCTCTTAGTCTTATTACCAAACAAGACATCACTTACTGTGACAAGGCACTTGCCTCCTTTAACAGCTGCTTGATTTCTGCTCGTAACTGCATATCTTCAGAACTTGTAGAACCTTTCTGCAAAATTTTAAACATTTTTCATATCATAGGACGATAGGAGTAACAAAATCAATGGCAAAATAAGCTGAGTATTTAATAAAATACTATTAAGATATCCCTAATTGACGAGCCAATTTCCTCCAGCCTCGACATTGAACAAATCAATCATCGAAACAACAATAGAGATATAATTATCACAACAACTTATTCAAAGCTACTATTTTACCAAATCAAAATATAAGGCACAACCAATCCATTTTAACTGAAAAAATTTCATCAAAATCAAAGCAAAGAACGGTTTTTCTAATATTTTTATAAGGGATTAATTGAATGAACTAGAACGAATACACTGATTGATGGTCTATATCTTTGACTATAGTTAATGGATATTACTAAGAATAAAACACCTAAGCTGAAAATTATTAAATATAAGTTTAAAAGGAAGATGAGGGGATATAATAAAGAAAAGAAGAAAAGAAAAGTAACCTTTTGATTGATTTCGAAATAGCGAGAAAGGAACTGCAAAGCTATGACAATAATGAATATAATGGGTGCGGCTATCGAGCTCTCTAATTTCGCCGTTGATTCTTCCATTTTCGGTTAGAACCCCTATTTTGGATTTCTGGATCCGTATCAGTTTTCGTGTCCTCGTCACCAATATGAGCTTCGCCTTTCCAGCTTCTCTTTTTTTTTTTTTCATCCCCCTCTCCTGGTTTATCTACTCTGTTTTTTTAAAAAAAGATAAAAAATACTCGAATTATGTATACTCTTCATTTGGGTTTTGGTACAGAAGTACACTTATAACTGTCACTTTAACAAAAAGAAATTTGTCCCATATTAAATGTTGCTTTAGGAATTTTTTTTTAAAAATATATATTTTTAACTATGTCTTATGTTAAAAAAACAATTCATAATAGTGTTCAATTCTCAAGAAAATAATAAATAAGGTGACTTGGTAAATAATACCTTGTATTTGTTATTTTTCTTAATGGTGTGAAATGAGCTAAAGCACACTTATTTTAGGAAAAAGGCGGCATATCCCTCAATTATTATAAATAAAGCAATATGTCATTTATTTGTTTTTCGGCATAAAAGTACTCTTGAATCTTGACAGCCAAGTAAAGTAGATATGCCCCTTTCCACTAATAGATTTAACGTCATATGGTAAATCACTTAGGACTTGTTTGGTTTGAGGTATAAGTCAAGTTAGATTTAACGTCATATGGTAAATCACTTAGGACTTGTTTGGTTTGAGGTATAAGTCAAGTTGATTTTAATATAAAAATGAGTACGGAAAAGGGTTAAATATACCCCTGTACTATTGGAAAAGGGCCAAATATACCCCTCGTTATACATTGGGTTCAAATATACCCCTGTCGCTATACTATTGGATCAAATATACCCCTCCTGCATTAAAGTTGTCCAAGGTGGACATCATATCTTACGTGATAGTGATATTTGATGAGATGAATGCCACGTGGCATTGTCACCTCATCACCCCTAACCCATTTTACTCCTTCCCACTTCGACTACTAAAATTTCACCATCGTTCCCACCATTACCACCGTATTATCCAAAGAATGGTGACTAAATCTCAGAGAAAGCAATAATGGACTTAAAATGAACTTCAAATTTTGGGTTAATTTGTTCTTTGTTGTGAAGTGTTGGTAGTGGAGAAGCAGAGAACAAACATATGAATACAGAATGTTGTGTATACAGAGAGCGAAGAGGAAAGGAGCATTAGTAGCTGATGAGTCTACTAAAACCCTTTTTTTTCTCTCTTCTTGGAAGAAAAAAGAAAGGCTCTTTAGCTCGGTGCCATGGACATTTGATCTGTGTTGTCGTCTCGTGTTTTACCCATACTTTTTATGGCGGTTTAGTTCAAATGCAAAATTAATTATGCGAAAATTAATACTCTTTTTGTTAAATTTTTAAATTGATGTATAATTTTTAGAACACATTAAACATTTCATCAAAATTTCAAGGGACAGTTTGGTTACTGGAATTAGGGGACTATCCAAAGATAAAATGTAGGATTAAATTTTTTTACTAGTAATTAATTGTACGCATTAGCTAAGATCGAACAAAATTATTTATACCATTTGTTAGTAATTATGTTAATCCCAAAATTTGAAGTTCATTTTAAGTTCATTATTGCTCTCTCACAGATTTAGTCACCATTGATGGATAATACGGTGGTAATGGTGGCAGCGATGATGAAATTTTAGTGGTGGAAGTGGGAAGGAATAAAATGGGTTAGGGGTGATGAGGTGGTAATGCCACGTGGCATTCACCTCATCAAATATCACTGCCACGTAAGATATGATGTCCACCTTGGACAACTTTAACGGAAGAGGGGTATATTTGATCCAATAATATAACGGCAAGGGTATATTTGAATCCAAAGTATAACGAGGGGTATATTTAGCCCTTTTCCAATAGTATAAGGGTATATTAGGCCCTTTTCCGAAATGAGTATTATCTTATACCATGTTTGATTTTCGGTATAAAATTCACATAATTTATATGAATTTTAATGCCAGAAGCAAAATATTATACAATTAATACATGTATAAACTATATGAAAATTGATGTATTATTTTATAAGGGATAGAAGGTGCAATGAGTAATATGTGTATTAGCAATACGTGGATAAGAGTTAAAGACAAAAATGCTCTTACAACAGTTAATACGCTAAAAAATCTCATATTGTTTATTCACAATATAACCATCCTTGTATTATTTATTTTACGCATATCAACTCAGGTACAAATAATTTGTATAATACAATCCCCAAATCACTAATACATCAAACCAAACGACCCCTTAATGTACATTTTTTTCTTTAAAATCACTCAGTTATAGTAAATTGCATTAACTTTGTATAAATTTCGGTATGGATAAATATTTACTCATCATAACCTCATGTGATGTATGTCAATCGCTAACAATTTTGTATTAACCGATGAAACTTGTGATGATGTCGAGCTAAAAGCTTGAGTTTTAAAGTACTATAAAGTGTCCTAAGGTTATTTTTAAAAGTGATTGTCATAAAAATATTTTTGTCATAAACATTTGTGTTTGATAATCAATTCCAAAAGCACTCTTGAACGATAATTAGTGTTTGGTTAGACTTTTACAAAGTGATTTTAAGTATGTTTTCTCAAAAGTACCTTGCAAGCTACTTTTTTCAGTTTCTCAAAAACAACTTCTACTTCTATTAAGAAAAATACTTTTTCTTATCCTAAAAGCTTGGTCAAACACGTCAACTTTGAAAAAAAAAATTAAGCAAAAAAAAATACGTTTGACGCTGAACAACTTGGTCAACACAGGCTATTAATAATAAATAACTAGATGAGTAAAGTTAACACTAAATATACTTATTGCTCTAGCTTAGCCAACGTAAGAATGGTAAAGTTGAGGTAGTGTTAAATGTGATTATGATGCGTAAAGACAAATAATTTGAATATATAGATAAGATATTCTAAGAGAATGATAATGATAAACAAAAATGTCAACACATTGGAATGGATAAGTACAACCAATAGAAATTCTATTAATCTGGGTGGTTAGACTACGAAGAAATATATAACCCAAGATACACATCTCAAGCAATAATTGATACATGAACACATTGAAAGAATGACTAAACAAAGCCCAGGGTACAAAGAATAAAAAGAAAATTATCCTCGAGAATTCCAATTCTTGAAAATATGTAATACAAAGCCCAGGATACAAAGAATAAAAAGAAAATTATCCTCGAGAATTCCAATTCTTGAAAATATGTAATTTGAAATTGAACACTTTAGGCATAAATAACACTTTGAAATAATGATCAAAGTTTTGAACCTATCCTTTAGAATTGTCTTATGAAAATTATATTATGATTGAATGTGACCTGATAATGGATCTAAAATTCTTTAAGCAACAATTATTTGATAGTGCTTATGAAATTTTCAATGAAATTGTTAAGTAAAACTTTTATACCAAATTATTTTGATAAGCTTTTCAAAAGAAAAAAAAATCTCAGTTAATGCAACGTGGCAAAGTAACAGTGGTGAAAATTTAGTTAAAATGTTAAAATCTTGTTTATTTATTTCAAGGTGTATTCAATTTAACAGAAGGTAACTACGAAGTAGCACTTAGTAAAAGATAACACCATTAATTAACCCAATTTCAATAAGTTGCTAAAATTCTTTAAGGGCCTATTAAAATAGGGCTTCACTATGCAAGTGCGGAACATTCGCGTTTGCAACTCAAATTCTCGTTGCAATTAAAACATTCCTCACAGGATGTCGAATATTGACTCTTGTTCCAAACAATCTTCAAGTTTTCAAACATAATATTCCTTGCATGAATTATCAAATAGCTCTCCGAAAACCTCATAACCAATTCTTAAAGATTATGCAACTTCGTAGAATGCATTATTAAGCACTCTTGATATTAGAACGAGTCTATGATCCTGTAGACATTTTGGAACCAGCCGTAATAGGCTTCGATTATGTTGGCTATCCAAGATCATATCAAAAGGTAACTTCAATAGAATACTTGTAAGACCAATCTATATATATGCTACAGTAAATGTATGAACTCCCTAACCTGAAATTAAAGTTGAATTATATAATACCTTTAAATATTTAAAATTAACTTATTTATAAAAAGACAAAACCTTGCGCCTTGGCAGCCGTCCCAAATGAAACGACACATAACTTAGACAAAGAAGCCGACCCTTCATATTCAGACTTGCTCTTGTGAAGAGCTGTCACCTGTTAGACAAAAAAGCCAACTCTTCGTTTCATTCAGTACTTCAAAAATCAAATTCTCCAATAGTACTTTAATGCCTCCTTGCTTTTAATCTTTCTAGACTTATAAAAGTACTTGATGCTTGATTGATGCATGGAGTCCGCATAAGAATCTGATCACCTGAATCTTTATAGTGTATACATTGACAACGGTGATGATCCTGATAAATATTTATCACTGTTAGTCTTTATTAATTGTCATGGTTTTCCACACACTTTATCTTTTCTTTTAATTTTAATATTATTTAAGTCTTTTCTTTTTCCTATATACTTGGTGTGGGATACTTAAAGTTTAAGCATGTAAATTTACTTATCATCATGCATAATGTTTACCCCGAATTTCGGTAACAATTAAATTTGTAAGTGAGGTATAGAATATGTGGATGAATTCTAACCTATTTTGGTTGGTATGAAATGTATATGGATTTGCTTGTTGTAATATTTTATATATATATATATTATGAGTAAGTGTATTGAGATCGATGATTTAAGCTAAATATATATATACTAGGCAACATATTATGTTGAATGGATAAGTAAAACTAAAGAACACCACAAATCCGGACCAATATCAGAGAGAGAGAGAGCTTTTATATATTTGGCTATTACAATGTTCTAGATCTGAAGAAGCTAATCCCAAAAAGAGGGAGAATGTCCTCTATTTATAGGTTTGTCTTATGGGCCTTTAATGCAACACAAAAGCCCTTATGAATAAAGAAACTCTAAAAAAGATAAGGTAGGACCGACGTTCCCGACACCCGCACGGCCGTTTGTATAAAATAAAGCAGAACGGTTTTCGACGCGTGTCAACACCGCAACCGGTCAACCGGACCAACGGACATGATGATCTTGGACCGGCTAACCGGACCAACGGACACGATGATCTCGGACCAGCGTATTCGGACAAACGGACACGCTTTTCCTGTCTCGGGTCAATTGCTTCGGGCACGATACCTTGGTGTGAAGAAAAGACCGAACATGCTCGTGCTCATTTGGACTTACCCTTGGCTCTGGACTCACCGATCATACATTGACCCGGTTTTTACCGTATACACATAACTTAGTTAATTTTGAATCTGTGTCGGAAAAGTAAAAAAAAATTAATCAATGAAACAAAGTAGAGAGAAAAAGAAAGTAAAAATGGATGGTGGGGATTAAAATCATACCATTAGCGAAAAGACATCTGATGCAAGTTTTTCCATATATAAATCCATTTATTATTTCTATCCTAGGGTAATTAAAGAACAAAACAAATTATGTTAGACAATGCCTCTGAGTTGGTGATTAGCTGCCAAAACAAGTTATATTGGAAACCTATAAAAGTATTGTCTTTTTATTATTTTTTCTTCTCTTTTTTGGAAGAAACAAAGGAGAGCATGATGTCTGATGAGATGATGTTCAATTTGTTTGATTATAATTATAAAATGCATGAATTAATAGTTTTAAATGAATTTCAATTTCCCGCAATTTTTGTATGATTATGATTTGAGAGTTCTTAATCAAAAGAATGTATATACATACTAGGGGGGTCCCAACACAATATCATTGTTACAGACAATTGCACGAAGGAATCATTAAGCTATCCACGACCTCAGCTAAGAACACGACTTCGAGATATCTAGACAACAATATTGCAAGGCAAGTTTAGTTTTCTATTGTGGCAAAATATTTATGCTTGTTCAAATGTTATAAAAGGGAGGACTGGGTTACTATAAATGGTATTCTCTGTTCAGCCAAAAATGCTGCCGCATTGCGAACTTTTTTACAAAATTTTAAAACAACCTCTCAATAGCATAAGTATGGAATCACCGCAAGTCGTAACATACAGATGATATAGTGCAAATCAAACTATTAAACTTCAAAACAAGAAGCATATATGGTGAAAAAAAAAAAAAAAAAAAGAAGCATATATGGTGTTTAAAATATCTCCAGTCTCATGGCGCCTTTGCCCCTGCTTGATGTTTGTCCTCACGGCAAGAGTAGCAGATCCTCTAATAACTCTGATCGGTACCATGAGACACATTCCAAAACTTCAAGAATTGACATAATAATGATAATGATAATAAAAATATAAATACAACCATTGCCCTAACAATCATGATGAGTGAATGATCACATGAGTAAAATTCTTTCGCGATTAGAAATCAACTATGTTATTTTATTATTCATTACATTATACATATGCGATTGTGCTCTGTGTTCTTCTATCTAGGGCTGGGCATAAAATACCGAAAACCGAATCACCGAATCGAACCAGCTATTTCGGTATTCAGTATTTCCGTTTTTGGGAATAAAAGTAAAAAAATCGATATTTGATATTTATAAATATACTGTTCAATAATTCGGTAAATACCGAATACCGAAATAAATACCAATATAAGCCCATTGTATTAAATTACATAATTACTAGTCCAGCCCAATAGCCAATAGGCCTACCCATCAGTTCACTTCACACGAATCACACCTAAAAAAAAATCCCTAATCGTCCTAAACTCACTTCACACCTAATCCTCCAGTTTGTATTTTTGGGTCACTTTTGATTCAACTGTAAACGGGGTCTCTAAGTTTAACACTTAGTTGAAGGAATGGCTTGTATTGAAAAATTATGTCTTGTTATTTTTTTTACTTTTCAGGTTCTCTTCACTGTTATGACTAAATCTTGATGGATGTTGGTGAGAAATAAGCCTTGAATTTCTAGAGCAATGAAGAACTCACTCGAGAATGAGAATGAAGTGACTCGGCTGTCCTAAGCTTTTAATGTTAGCTTGGTTGTAAACATTAACTTATTTTTCTGTTTAAGACTGAATGTTGAATGTGGATGTTGTTGCATATTCTTTCTTCTCTTTGTTTGCTGCTTATCTTGAGGTGGTGTAATTATAATTGTGTATTCACAATGGATGTTGGACGGTTTTATGGAGTTATTGTAACTGGAAAGTTCTGTGTGCAACTTCAGTAATTATGGAAGTGCATCATGAAGACATGAACCAGTGCACCGGTTTCTTTGATAATTATAGAATTGCATCAGCAATGACGGATCTAAATATGACTGGTATCTGAGGAAAAAAGAAATTGTTGATTACAGGCCTTCTAACCTAAAGCAGAAAGCTGGTTTAGAATGTAGAGACTTGAATTTTGTGCTTGATCAGTCATCTGGTTCGATTAGTCCTTGCATAAGTCTGGTGCTTGAAAGCATTTTTGCATTTAGCTAGGTACAATGAAGTGCATTTTTGCATCAACTGTTTGGGGTATTGCTGTGGATTTCGACTTTAATATGGCATTACTGAATACCATACCCAACCGAAGTGTTGATTTACCAATTACCGAATAACCGAACCGAAGTTTAAAAGTTCGATATTTGATATCTACTTTCAATTACCGATTATCGAACCCGAACTTTGAAAATACCAAACGCCCACCCCTACTTCTATCTTACAAAAGAGTCAAAAGGTTACCAAGCTACTCAGGTGTCTAACACACGTAACGACATTAAGATTAGACAAACTAAATATCGTAAAAAGCTACTGATAAATATGCTCTATTTAAGATGTAGTGATTCTAGATAACAAGGCAACATTGCCATAAGCTGTAGGTACCATAATTGAAAAATAAAGCATTACATGCTGAAACGAGCGGTTATCAACTTTGAACTTTGATTTTTGCAAAATACTAACCTACAATCTGCTTAAAGAGAATACTTAAAACAAAGTCAAGTCAATACCTGTGGGATTCCAGATGCATGAATAATAAATCTTTGTGAGCCAGCTTTAGTTTTTGGATTGGGAGAACATTTGGACGTCAGCAGGAGGTGATGTTCCAATGCGGTCTTCTTGAACCAATCACCATAGCAAAATTCAGAATGGAAGTAATTGTTTCTTATGTAGGCCCATGTTTTTAGGTCGAAGTCTGGCACTTCTGTTGTACTGCTTTCAAACTACTACCACTACTCTTTCACTACAGTGGCATTTGCCAGAATATATTATAACTTGCCACCATGGTTAATCAGCATTCTTCCCGACTGCAACTGCAAGAACATTATATTCAATACAGCAAAGGTAAGAAGAAGCAAGAACATTATATTCTCTGAAATATTTATGCTGTTTAGAACATAACAATAAGAAATTCTCTAATCCAGAATAAAGGCTGATTCCGGGCTAATGAAAGAACCCTTACCGGAGGTGTGCCTACTGATACATCATAGAGTCGGGAGCCAAAATGGGTTATTTTTACAAAGAAAGAGCCCAAAATGGGCTGCTCTTTTTTTTTTATACCACAATGGGTATTTCGTTACTGTTCATGGAGGAATAATTTCAACCAATTTTTTTTTTTTTTTTTTTTTTTTTTTATTTCGTGATGCTATTCACGAAATAGCATTAAATTTTTTTTTTTTAATTTGGTTCATACAAAAGACCGAATTAAGAAAAAATTAAAAATTTTGTCCTATTTCGTTGGACTACCAACGAAATAGGATAAAAAATTTATATATTTCGTTTTTTGTATGAGCCAAATAAAAAAAAATATTTAATGCTATTTCGTGAATAGTATCACGAAATACAAAAAAAATAAAAAAATTATTATATTTTCCTATTTCATTTTTGTATAAACGAAATAAAAAAAAATTATTTCGTTTATACAAAAAACGAAATAATTTTTTTTTGTCCTATTTCGTTGGACTACCAACGAAATAGGACAATTTTTTTTTTTTAATTTCATTTTTTGTATGATCCAAATTAAAAAAAAAAAAATTTAATGCTATTTCGTGAATAGTATCACGAAATACAAAAAAAAAAAAAATTATTATATTTTCCTATTTCATTTTTGTATAAACGAAATAAAAAAAAATTTACAACGAAATAGGACAATTTTTTTTTTTTTTAATTTCGTTTTTTGTATGAAACAAATTAAAAATAAAAATAAAATTTAATGCTATTTCGTGAATAGCATCACGAAATACAAAAAAAAAAAAAAAAAATTGGTTGAAATTATTCCGCCATGAACAAGAATGCTGGGTATTTCGTTGGATAACCAACGAAATACCCATTGTGGTAGAGCAGCCCATTTTGGGCTCTTTGCTGTAAAAATAACCCATTTTGGCTCCGGACTCATACATCATACATGTCAAAGTCTCCGGTTTGCAAGACGTCTCTTTCCATTGGCTCCATCTATGAAAGAAAAGAGGAAAAAGGAAACACCATAAAGCTCTTAAAAATTGCAACTCTACAAAGCATTGAGATGAGAAAATTAACCACTTCAAAAGTGGTGACTTATTCCTCTAATCAATTCGTCAAAACACACTAAAATCTATCAATGGAGGGCTCATAGGGAAATGATGAACATACAACTCAAACTTCAATGTGTCAAACAATTAGGTTCCCTTTTTTCCTTCTTAAGCAAATAAATTTAAGAAGCGTCACGACAAAACCAAAAACATATACCAATTTGAATATCGTCTATAAAAAGTATTATCTGAGATGCGATTCACAATGTATAAATTTGTACCTGATAAATTAAAATAAGTCAAAAAATCAAATATATCCAACTAAACTTTAATTTGATTGTTCATCGTAGGTTCGAATCATATCTAATCAGCTTTATATCGACAAACAAGTCACTATACAACGATCCACATTGATCATTTACAGAAACTTGTACTTTATTTTTTCATGTATACTTATATACTAAGGGGTCGTTTGGTTGGAAACAAGTTATCCCAGAAAAACTTAGCTTGGGATTAGTTATTCCAGCCTCCCACAGAGATAAAGTAACACTACAATCCCGAGATAACTAATCCCGGGGTTAGTTATACCACCATTTTATCCCAACCAAACATGGGATAAATTCATCTCAAATATAATCCCGAGATTATTTATCCTTATCCCTTGTACCAACGAGCCCTAAAACTATTTTAATAACATTATTTTTATTTTATAAAATCATATATTATTAAAATCATATATTATTTAACTTAGTATACACGTGCAACACACGCGACGAGAAACTAGTACTATTGTATGCAAGTGAATGTCGAGTCTCTAAAACCAATATATTCATAAGGCGATCGTCGCGAAGAATATAAATGATTAAATGAATGTATAATCATATAATGATAAGATAAGATTAAAAAAATGATCAAATACAACACAAGGTGCATGATGAGATGCTCATGGAGATCCCAAGGCAGACCATATACCAAATAAACTGTTTACATGGTCCCAAATCAATTAGTTGCATGATCTCTAAGACAAATAAAAAAGGCAACATAATGGAGTTTTACTTAGTAGGACTAGCATTAAAATTACGCTATAATTATTGTTTTTTTGTTGACTACTATTGTTTTAATGAAAGTTAGGAGGAATTATCATACAGAACACCAAGAGAATCATACACTAAGCAAAGAGTGCTTAATCTCACAATAATATTAATGACAATGATGGTAATAATGATAATAATAGATTAGGCAGAAAATTGATGCATCTTAATTTCTATCACTAGCTAAGTTGTAAAGACATGATTCAAGCCAATGAGTTGTTAGTTGATAGTGTTTCTCACTCTAGATTCAGGGCCTTATGTTCAAACCTTGCTGTTTTCTGTTTGTTCATATCATACTTTGGTAAATAATATTTTTTTACTTACCGAAAAAATATTATTATTGTTATCTTTTCATATTTAAGAAGCCTAATTTGATTATAAAAACCATTTAACTCAAATATTAGTTATAGAAAAAGTAGTAGAAAAAACATTTTGGAAAATGTTAAGACATGTTTCTTTTAATTTTGTGGGTAAATGAGGGTCCGGCCTGGAACATGGTAAGCAAAAGTTTTTTACTTTGTTTGTAAACGTAAATAGAGGTGAGTGATTTGGTAAATTAAAATTCTAACTTTCCACTTACAAGATACAACCTGGTATTAGTTTTATATGTGAGTTAAAGCACGATATTTGTATTGCATATTTTATTAGTTCCAGCAGTTGACTGCATTTCGAGTTAGTTGACTTCAAACATTAAAAATAACTCAAAACTCATAACTTGATCATGATATTTTCAACTTGATCATATGGATAAGAAAGGTGAATTACTAGTCTTACCATTACCAATGGTAAATTCAGAACGCATTATCATGCTAATTAAAATATTAAAGTATTTGTTTTAAGAAATGTAGTATATTGGTAGCAAAAACAAGAACAACCTGGAGGAAAATAAGATCTCTTGTCCTTTTTATGTGTAAAAAATAAAAATTTCTTGTAAAAAGATCATATAACTAAATTTCATTTTATATCAGGGTAAAAATCCGTTTCTCCAAAAAACTATTAAATAAAGAGGAAATTAGTTAAAAGAAATCTTTACAAAATGAATAGAAGTATATGACCCTCGTATGACCTTCTGTATACATAAATGATTTTGAAATAATACAAAGGCAATCCGTTATATTTTATAGAAGGTCATTTAATCAATTCTATGAAAATGAGAAAAAATATCTTGACTTTTTTTTTTGGGATAAGGCACCATTACCCCCCTGAACTATACCCGAATTTGCTACGACACACCTTACCTTTCCCTGGCTATTACCCCCCTAAACTTATTTAAAACGGAATAATTACCCCTAAACGCTCGATGTAAAGAGAGTGTGTTTACCTCTCTTTGAGAGAGTGAGAAACATAAAAAAGGGAAAACTTAATTTTTTTTTCCTTAAAAATCGCATTTTCTTAAAAATTTGAAAATAAATCTAGTCTTCCACATTTAGTTTTAAAAAACGGATTTTCCACATGTTAAGAAAATAATTAATTTTTTCAAAATTTTATAAAAATTCAGTTTTTTTTCACATTTTGGCAAGAAAAACATTTTTCCGATTTTATTTGAAAAATAAAAGTGTCATAAGAAAATGAAATCAAGATTTTTTAAGACATTTTAAAAAAATAATCAAGTTTTCCATATTTTTAACAAATCCATTTTTCCATATTTAAAAAAAAATCATTTTTCAGTTTTTTTTTTCTTTTTCAAAAACGGGTTTTAAAAAAAAAAAAAACAAATTTTCAATTTTTTTTTTTTTAAAAAGGGTTTTAAAAATCCTTTTTTTTTAAAAGAAAATTCAGTTTTTTAATCCATGTTTTTAGTTTTTATTTTTTTTATTATTTTTTTTAAATGGGTTTAAAAAAAAATCAAATTTTCAAATTAAAAAAAAAAGACGGGTTTTAAAACTCATTTTTTTTTTAATGAAAATTCAGTTTTTTATTTTTATTTTTATTTTAAAAAAAATTGACACGTAAAAATTTGAAAAAATTAAAAAAAAAAAAAGAAAACAAATAAATACACATGTGGCAAGGAGAGTGTATGTCACTCTCCCATATGAGAGTGCACGTCCACGTTTGGGGGGTAATTATTCTGTTTTAAATAAGTTTAGGAGGGTAATAGGACCCTGAAAGATAAGGTGTGTCGTAAAAGAAGAATTCGAGATAGATGGAAACGGCTTTATCCCTTTTTTTTTTTTTTTCTAAAAGTTGCTAGAAGGAAAATGGATGGAAAGAAGTAGGAAGAGATTCTTTCAACTAGTGAAATGACATAACTAACCCTCCCACTCGCAATCTACGCATCACGATTCCATTTGTCCAGATTAGTTTAATAAGGCCACACCGCCCCTTAAAAGAACCGTCATAACACAAAAGGTTAACTTCGTCATTACACTCCTAAACCACCACACGTGTATATCAAATTACTAAAACCCCCAAACCCCCAGGATCCCTCCACGTGTCCAATAATTTCCCCATCAACGGCCAGAATCTTCCCATTGAGAAACACAGAGAAAACACAACTTCCATAAGCCAAAACAACACGAAAGAGAAGAGCACTATATCCAGTAAAACAATAGCACAAGGATCGATGACGTGGCAAAAGAATTTTCGAAATCCCGCCCAAACCACTAGGATTCGATTTTTAGAGAGGCAAAATTCTTTTAGAGTCCTTCAACACGAAGCCCTTCTTATAGAGCCTTCTACACACACATAACTCTTAACACAACGCACTAAAATCACAATAGTAATATCTCTCTGTGTTTTCTTCTCTCTAAAGGTAATATGTAACCCTAAAACGCTGACTCGGCCGTTTTTTCACTTTTTTCACCGGTTTGGTACCGATTTTTACCGATTCTCGGTGTTTTGTAGTACTGTTTCTCAAAAAACCGGTTCAGTACCGATTTATTGTACGTTTTCGCCTGTTCAGGACGGATTCTTACTGGTTTTTGGTGTTTTGTTGCAGGTTTCGACATGAAAGGAGGTAGATCAAAGGCTAAAGCTGATACTAAGTGAGTTTTCATCTCTTTTAATTAATATTTTTGATTTGGTTAGTTATACAGTTTCAGATCTAGGTTTTTTTCGGTGTTTCTATCTGAGATTTTGTTGAGTTCGTGTTGTTAAAATTTGTTGCTATTTGATAAATTCGTGTTGTTAAGTTTTGTTGCTATTTGTTGAGTTGGCGTTGTTAAGTTTTTTTGCTATTTGTTGAGTTCGCGTTGTTGAAATTTGTTGCTATTTGTTGAGTTGTTGAAATTTGTTGCTATTTGTTGAGTTCGTGTTGTTAAGTTTTGTTGCTATCAGTTGAATTCGTGTGGTTACTATATGTTGAATTCGTGTTGTTTTGTTGCTGTTTGTTAAATTTGTGCTGTTAAAATTTGTTGCTATTTGTTGAATTCGTGACGTTAATTTATTGCTATTTGATGAATTCTTACAGGCTTGGAGTCAGGAAGAAGGCTACTGAGAGTAAGAAAGCGAAGAACGCTGCAAAGGATCCTAACAAACCTAAGAGGCCTCCAAGTGCTTTCTTCGTTTTCATGTATGCATCTATTTGTTGTGTTTATTGTTATTTTGTGTTTGAAAAAAAAGGCTATATTTAATGGTGCTAATTGTGTATTTTGATAAATAAAGGGAGGAGTTCAGGAAAACTTACAAGGAAAAACATCCAGGAAACAAATCTGTTGCTGTTGTAAGTAGTTTGCCCTAAGCAGATTCTTAATTAGTTTTTGTGTTTGAACTTTATGTTAATCAGTATTTGTGACACTAAATTATAGGTTGGTAAAGCTGGTGGAGACAAGTGGAAACAATTAACAGATGCTGTGAGTATTCTGCACTGAAAATCTCTCTTCAAATTGCCTTAAATTGAAGTATGTAGTAAACTGATTTTTTTTTTTATTTAATTGTTAAATTGATTTAGGAGAAAGCACCTTACCAAGCTAAGGCTGAGAAAAGAAAGGCTGAATACCAAAAGAACATGGATGCCTATAACAAAAAGCTGGTAAATACTTTGTTCTTACTAATTTTAACTTTTATGTGTATATGTTTATGCTATGTTTATTTGTTTTGCAAGTTTTAATTATTTTCTGGTGCAACACAGGCTGGTGGTGATGCGGATGATGACGAATCTGATAAGTCAAAGTCTGAGGTACATGATGATGACGAGGATGATGATGGAAGCGAAGAGGTTTACATTTGTGAATCTTTGCATTTATGAATCTAATAACTGATCAACTATTACTTTGATGAATTTTTTGTGATTTGTGGGAGTTTTATTGATGATCGTTATTTATGTTTTTCACAGGAGGATGATGATTAAACAATTAATAGCTGTTGAAATGCAGAAAATGATGACTGAAGTTCATGTAGGAAATGCTATCAGTCCTTCCCTTGATAAATAGATGCCCTCTTTTATGTTCTTTTGTTTTTGTTTTTTGTTTTTGGGGGTTTAGTTTGGGACAGGAAAAGGAAAATCAGATTAGCTGCCTTGAACACTCTTAAGTGGGTTTATGTAATTTGTAGTTTGGTGCTATTTAATGAAAATTCAGCCTAGGGATTTCCCTTTGTTTCTAGTATACATTTGATCTGATCCGTTTCCTGATAATGCAATGTTGGGTGCCAAATATCTTTGTTTGCGTTTGTTATTGTATCAATGATAGCTTTCTGATCGATCATTTTCTTTATGGTGTTGGGGCCCGGTCTCATTTTTTACTTGCACATATAACAATTGTGCAGAAGCATCTTTTCCTTTCTGCTGCTTTTTTGCTTTGAACTTGGTCATTGTATCTTTGTTCAGTTGGTTAATCCTTGTGGTGGACTGTGACTATTCTTGCGCGACTTGTCTGAAATCTGATAATATAATCCTAATCTTTTAGCTGCTTTTCTCGAGTCTCTCCCCTTTCCATGTGAGGACAAATTTTTGTAGAATAGAGAAATGACTTGCACGTATTGGTTATTATTTTAATTCTCTATATATAGGATCCTAAGCGTGAAGTTATCTGGTTGTGAATTAACGCGGGACAGATAGAATAATGTATAGATTATAATTCCTGTAGAGCTCAAGATTTGTCTTTGTCGCGGAGTGGTTCAAGGGTCAATTATTGCTTGTATCGTCCCCTTGTTATAACTCATAACGGTCCATTACCTAGCGTTTCTTCTCAGTTGACCAAATTCTTCATATTTGTCTTTTCTTTAACAGGGCAGTCTGTAACTAGTTGTGTATTAATTTGATTGTTATATCCTTCCAAAATATTGTTATCTATAAGACAAGAACATCTCTCCTCTATGGTGCGATGATATAACGATCATTGCGTCATGGAAATTAGATTTACTCATATATTTACGCTAACTCAACGATTAAGAAATTTATTAGATATCACGCAGTAACACGAAAGGTAGTCTCATAGGTTGATCATGGAATAAGAAAATGACAATCCACAACTACGCTTCAGTCTACCAAGTGGGGTTCAGTGAAATGCTTCCTTGTGAGTTGACTGGTTCTCTATGCGCACGTTAAACTGTCAAAACAGAACTTGCTTGTCAGGTTGGAGGTAGGACTACGTGACAGTGTTTAAGAAGCTATTTTTGACTTATTCAGTTTACCGTCAGTAATAGAATTATTTCTTCTGTTCATGTGCAAACTTAGAAAGATAAAATCAAGAGGCACTCCACTTGCTGTAAACCTGAGAATTGATGAGAGGGAGATAATGATTCTGCTTTCTTATTGTTTCATCTTTCACTATGCCGGTGAATACAATCGATTAAGGCCATTTAAACATGAAACCTGACGCAAATTTGTCTAAATGCACAAATGCCTTTGTTAACATGAATATTATATTGTATTGGGCTGGACATCTGAATACGTCAACATGTAATTTACATCAATGCGAACCTTCTATAGAGAAATATATCCACCTCCCAACAACCATGCCTCTTTGAAAGAATCATATCAAACGTTGTATTTATGAACCCAAGAGTCGTGAAAACTATTTACATAATAAGTACAAGGAAGAAGAAAAGAAAATCTCAAACTCCAAGTCCCATAAAAAGGAAAAAAATAGAAAATATCCGGCAAAATACTCGGAATGTTAATCTAATATACATTTCCAGCAAAACACTTTTAAGCGTGGAGTGAAGTAATCACTAATTTGTCTTGTCGTTTCCGGCAAATCTCAACACCTCTTTAGCCATGGAAGAAAATGACTTGGCTGTGTCCTGCATCTCAGCACTTTTAATGTTGATGCCCTGCACATACACATTTACAAACAATCAGTACTTTCTCGGTTATGCTTTCCTCTATCTTTAATTGGAGGTACTATCAATAAGTTTAGATAAGCCTAAACATTTCAGACATATAGAGACAAACAGTCTTTGTAAATTACTAGGGTATATATAGTTCTGAGAAGATGTCCACAATGAAAGCCACAAAGCCACACTATGGTACCTGCAACTTCTTCTGATTTTCACTGAGCTTTGACTTTGCTGCCTCTGCAGCACTTGGTTCCTGCAATTATAGTAGGAAATTTACTTATATCGCAAGGTTACCACCGAGCTAGTTGCACTCAGTTAAATTACTAAAATAATTGAGATAACTAATAAGGATGGAGGTTAAGGGTTACTTCCCAAACTGTTAGGAAGTAAAAAAGGACACCAAGTGATAAAAGCTGTTTATTTCCCAACAACTATATCTTTTTCACTTCCCTTTCTACTAGACAATATAGTTTTAATGCCCTTGCTTACCCTTACCCTTTTCTCGAGCCAAAAAGACTGAATGCAGGAAAGAATACTTACAGCAGACGCAGTGTACCCATATCTTTTCTTAATTTGACCAACATTATCTGCCTTGTCATCTTTCGGTCCATCATTTATCGGGGCTTTATCGTTTTTGACCTTCATGTGCATAAACTTTCCTGTAAAAACAAGAACAATGATTTCTAAATGAATAATGTGAAATTGGTATGGAAGTACTAGTTATTCAGCACCACAATATTAAGCGTAATATAAAAGACTGACGGGAATTCCTAATAACTGGTGAATGGAGATATGTGTGACAGAATTAACATTACTCGGTTGAAAGCTTTTCTAATACTTCTGTGCTATATGTGTATACATTGACAGACGTGTTCTGTGCAGCTATTGATCCAAGTGCACCATGTGGAATATTATCACTTTCTTGACTATTCTTACCTTTCAGAGCCTGAAATGTATTTGTAAGGTTCTGCTTGTTTAGTGCTCCTACCATTGGATTTCCCTTCTGTTTCTCTTCTGGATCTTCAATTTCAATGTCATCTTTAGAGGAAAAAGAAAAAAAAGTTATGTACCGTTTGAAAAGCAACTAATATCTTCTGAGAGGGACAAACTGTGAGCAACTCCTTTAAGTAATACACTCGATCAGACTTTCATCAACCAGAACGTTTAGGTTTCATGAAAATACAAAAAAGTTCAGCAGGTAAAATTAGTAATTGTTTTAGGTTCTTATTTATTACTGCCCCACTTTCACTTTTTTCTCATCAGATTTCAGTTCAGTCTGAGAAGAGCATTATGCAGGCTCTTGCCCTTATCAGGTCATGCGAGGTACCTCAGTCCACTGGAAGAAGTGAACGACGAAAAAAATGGACAACCGTTATAAGAGACAAAAAGTACCTATATCCAAATCATCATCCTTTTTGTTCCTGCCTAACTTCTCTTCGCTCTGTGTGTGTGATGGAAAGTTGTCAGCTGAAAATATTGCCGACATCTCTTCAATACTTACTCTTGCATTTTCAACTCCGGTGTCAGGCACATTGCTTGCCTTATTTCCCTTGGCATCTTTGAAAACAGATCCAAAAATTCCCTAGAGTCAAGAAAGTAAAAGAAATTAGTATTTAACAATGAACTGAAGGTATAGTTAAAATTTCAGGATACCTTTTTCTTTTCTTTTTGGATGATGGGTGCAGAGATCTGCCCTGGTTCAACCACTAGATCTCTATCATAAACTTGGGAAGCAAAGTCCAGGAACCTATCATGCAGCAATACTGTGAATGCAGGCGATACTGTATTTCTTATAAAATAATTGAATTCTCACCGGGGATGGGAAGTGAAGGAGGTGGGGAATGCGAGTATGTTCGGTTATTCATCCTTAGGAATGCATATGAATAATCAAGAAAAGAGCAGGGGAGTCAAATGAAAAAAAGATGTGGTTGCTGGAATATTTGTCACCTGAAGGTGTCATTTTGCAAGGAAACTGAGACGAAGAACATTTCTTGATCCCTGTCAACCTAGTCATAAATAATTTTTGGAGTTCAAGTCAGAATTAAAAGGTAAAAAACTTATCAAAAGTACAAAATGCCTAAAGTATCTGAACTATACCACTATGAGATCACCATTTTTTGATGCGCATATTGAATGGTCAGCAATGGAGTTTGCCTTCGGAGGCGAAAGTATGAGGCCACTAACTGAAGTTTCCTTTAAAAGGGACAACTCCGGAAGAGACCTGAAGTTTGACAGACTAAAGTCAGCAGATAGTTTCCCCCTTGTTTCACTGAAAACATATAGCTAAGGTACTGAAGGAGAAAATCAAGTGCACTTTATATGCACAAGCTTCTAGTGGGCACTCAGCAGCTTATATTACGTGAACTTCATAGCGTACCCTAGAGGAATTTAGAAAAGGAAATAGAGAAGCACTGGTAAGCTCTGTTTGAAGAGGCAAAATCTAGATGTTTTAAAGCATTATATTCTTGTGCGCTAGATGAATCTGATGGTTTGGAGATCTAGAATGCGTATATGCTTTTGAACTAGAACAAAAAGAAAAAATTCTAAGCCAAGTAAACACCATGTATGATCCATGACAGAATTAAACAACAAAGAGCAGTTTTGATAATATTACGGAGCACAATAATTCTCATATATCTGGTCACATCAATAGAAGAAACATTACCTAATCTCAATTTTTCCGTTGGAGAAGAGAAGCACAACGCCGGCCTCAGGCGTGTCAAATGTTGATGCCCAGCAACACAAAGAAGAATGGAACTTCTTTTTGTAGTATACTTTCTTAATACCCTGAATATATTGCAAGCAAAGAGAACATGCACTGAGATGGATAGTGTGCTAGTTTTATATATGCCCACAAGACAAATAGACACCCACCTGAACAATATGCAATAAAGAATAGACATATACAGCTTTTTCAGAACAGAGCAATACTAGTGGTTGCTTTGATGAAATATTATTTGAATTCCCCTTAATCATGTCTATACCATCTGAAATGCTTAATCCTCGACCAGACAGTTCTTGTTCATCTGCACCAAATGTAGAAAAAAGGAAAATACATGAATCTTTGCTAATTTTAAGCGTTCATGAGAAAGCTTTGTCATGAATATGAACAACAGATTCTATAAAGATGGTTAAATACCCAAAATCTGCATAAATAAAGCTCTGGATGGTTTCTTTGGATGAACCAATGAAGGGCTTAGTATGTTTCCTGTTTCTGTCTCAAGGGCCAAGACTGATGAATCCTTGGTCGCTACCACTAAGATATTCTTGTCGAATCCATGCAAGCTACACGTGTTGAACTGCATAGAGATGACACCAGTGCAGAGTTCACTAGCAATGTGTGTTTGATACAGTATGGTTTTGCTGTCGGAATCAATTAATACCACCTGCATACCACAAATTATGGGACTTCAAACACTCAATCTTTTCATATGAACAGTCGACTTGAAAAGCATCTTCACTATGTCACATACGCCCCACTGTACAATCCAAGGAAAACCGGTCACTGGGAACTTTTTCTTACAAGGGGCCGAACAAAATTCAGTTAGGGTACTTATCAGAAACTGAGAATTACTAGAGCCTTCCAAAATGAAAGTGTAAAACCAAGCTGCTTTCCAGTTAAAAGCTTTGAAGCCATCCATACTAGACAACCTCCATCTTACACCGAATTAACAATCCTAAAATACTGAGATATACAGTTCGTGTTCTGCACATATCCTACAAACTTACTATAGTGGCACTATTATCAAATGATTGATACCAACATTTGCGTTGGAAGGAGAAAGGTGCAGTATTAAAGTGCTAGAAAACCTAAAGGAATACAATGAATGATATATAGCTGGAAGAAAGATAGAAGCAGAAGCTTACATATCCTTGGTCAGACCCAACAGCAAAATACTTAGAATCCTGGCTGGTACTTATAGAAAGTACAGCTCCATTAACCTTAACAAGCTTGACGCTCTGGATTGGGTTGCTTCCTTTCTTTGAACCTACTGGAATAGTGTGAATAAGTCAAAAATTCCTTCTTTTTGCTGATTCTGGAAACATGCGTACATAGAGTAAAGGCAAACGGGCATGTTTATGTTTTAAGAGATCAAAACAGTTTAAGACAAAATAAAATGAAAACAATGCAGAAACATCCACTGTAATTTTGAAAGTTACGAGATAACGGATACCCCTAACTAATCTGTGATGTATCATAACATTCTCAATATTTTTTTGAAATTCATGTGTCATACCTTGAAAGGACAGGAAACTGGTATCTGGGGCAAAAAAATCAGGTTTGAACTTATAGATTCGTACCTGCACGACAAGTATACAGAGACCCTCAGAATGCAGAAAAATCCTTTATTTTGGTAAATCCATAACAGAGACTTTACCGTTCCACCTTGATCACCGGATATGAGGATATGTAAGTCAGAGGTAAGACACAATGCCGTTAGGGGTACACCACTTAAGGAAAGGTTGTCCTCACTCTGCAGAGTTGAAGTTACGTGAATTCGAAGGGCAATAAACAGAAGAAGCTAATCGTTGACAAGATGGATAGGTTCATTACCTGCTGAGTTAGGGACGCAATAGGAAGTGGATTTGGGCATGAGACATCCCATAAGTTTATGGTTCCATCACTGTGACCACTTAAGAATACATTTTTGGCCTTAGAAAATTGAGTTGAATTTGACGCAGTTCCATCTTTTTGTGCCCTCTCAAATGGGAAAAGAGGCATGCTATCTTTAATCAGGCTACTATAGTCCTGCATAACCAAAAAAGTATGTCGTTAATTATAGCCTCGAAAAAAACAATTGTAGAAGTAAAATGTATCAGATTGAGAAAAATTATGTTCACCTGATCCATGGAAAACAACATGTAAGGATTGTTTACGACGAATTTTGCAATGGTGATGCTTGAATCAACAAGTGGGAGCTTCACCTTCACTTCCCTTGGAAGTGATGGTGGTGACCTGGACTGGTACTGTAATAGGTACCTTTCAATTAAAGAATCATCATATGTGTAAATTTGGCCAGACTTTGCTACCAAAAGTAACGAATTGTTAATGTTCTTTCTCAATGCAGGGAAGCTTGATATAATCTCCATGTCCAGACAAGACTCAGGAGGGTTGAGTCCCAATTTAATTGTGCGAGATTCAGTGTGCTCATTTAGTAGAACTACCTGCCAAATGACAAATCATATGACTTCAATTGAATGCAGGCTAATGCATGAAAATAGGAGAGTAATCCAACACAAAAAACCCTACTTAATGTTCTAATAAATGATGGGATGAGTGTGCAACCATCACCATTGGATTAGCCTTATTCAGCAACTACTCTTGAAAGTAAAGTGAGATAAACCTAGACTAATGAATAATTAAATGGCAACAGATTCGAAAAAGGAAACTATGTGGTGATAAGTTGCAACAATAACAAATTAACATTACCTAAATTAAAGTGACAATTATACATGAGGACTAGAGTCCAAACTCTGAATTCACCAAGAAAAGCAAAGTGAGAATAAAATAAACACATATAAGTAGCCAAGACAAAGTAACCTGTAGCAAGTTTGCCGCTTGACTATCTGGGGAGCCCATAACATATAATCGACCGGCCTTTCCTTCTGCATAGGACCAAATTAATTTTGCTATAGGGATTTTGTCTAACTTATATCCAAGATTCAGTTTACAAATTGGGGCACTTTGAGTTCCACTAGGCACTTCCTCAAGTTCTTGATCTATGCTTGAATTTGAAGTAGCTGGAATACTCCAGATGAATATCTCTCCATTGCTGTATCCAACAACTAGTTTACTTCCATAAGGACAGCACCAACATGCTGTGGTTGCTTTTTTTGTCTCGTGACCCATAGATTGCAGAGGACTCCCTCCAGTTATAAAGATTGCTTTGCTTTCTCGAATCGACCATAGTGTTATAACACCATCTTTGTAAACAATTGCCACCCTGCATCAAATAAAGATTTTCCGCAATGGTATAGTAATGTAGTTATCACCATACAATCATCAAAAAAATAATAAACCTTTGCTCCGTAAAAGCATATTCAGTTGCAGCATGATATAGTCTGAGGACAAATTCAACAGATAAAGTTATTAGTAGTGCCTTTATGTCTGGTAAGTATAACTTTTAATAAGCTCAGATAACCCCTATGTTACACAAAATGAACTTCTGATAAAGTTACCGGCCTACTTTTGGAACATTGAGATATCTATGGTCAGTAACCTCTAAAAATTAGAGTTTCTAACAATGTTAATCAGATTTTGTGTATTATTAACTTTCTTCACATCAGCAGAAATTCTCTTAAAATGGAAGAACGAGTTCTTTTGCTCGCCCCTATCTCTAAAGGGGCGAAAGCGACTGAACCAGCCACCCAGATGAGACTCCCGCTGAAAAACATTCTTTTTCCGACAAAACCTGTGCCCCGGAGACACGGTCGAAGCACGCCCGTCCAGTGTGCTGTCGGTAGGGACCCAGAGAGCTGCCTTCGCTTTTGGCGAATCCACTTCTAAGCAGGCGAAAGGTCCAAACCGTAGCCGGGAGCGAGGGGGCTTCAAGTTCTTAGGAAGAGCCGTACGAGACAGCTCACATACAGTTCGGGAAATTCTCTTACAATAAGAGTTAAGAAAAAAATCTCCAGCAAAGAAGAGAGAGAACTACTAATGGAAGCACTAAGCTTGTGCCGCAAAACGTACGAGCTGGAGTTCCTTGATCTGGGTCCTTAGAAACTCAGAAAATTTAGTATAAAAGTTACCTCTTACTTTCTGCAGCAGGTTGAGGCAGTATATGTGCTACAGCAGTGTCCCCGGCAACTTCATTTGATAGGCCTGAATGAGGATCATTTTGTCAGGCCAACATGGGGTGGTATGTATTGAGGACCTATGCATAGAATAATGACTGAACCATCTGTTTAACAGTTCTCTTATACTTTTTTTCTATTATTGGGGGACAACCTTCAAACTGTCTATAAAATGTTTTCTGTTGTTCCTAATGCCACTTTCAATCCACAGTTAATGTTCCGGAATACAAAAACTTCGGTACACTAGAAGTTGCTTATAGTTGAAACAAATGGATTTTAACTTAAATATGTATATTTTCATCTATGAGCCCCTTAACCAAGTTATAAGCATTAATGATCACAAACAAGTACGAGAATTTCTCAAGCAACTTTGCTTCATGAGTAAACTGCAGTTGAATTTTAGCAACAAAAATGGAACAACAAATAAGCAACAGGTGTAAAAGAGGAACGGGTCTCACCATGAGATGCTGAAAGAGGGATACAATATTTCATTCTCTCTATCTTACAGGGTTCTTTAACAACCTTCATAAGTGAAACATGTCCTGATGAGTCTCCAAGATACCTGAGGACAGCACAATGAATCACAGGTTCATGTCTTCTTCGCATACAAATCAGCTGAACTTAGTTGTACCTTAGACGCACTTACAGGTAGGGAGTGTGCTGTATGAGTGTAACAGAGGTGATTTCCCTGTCGAAGTCATGGAAATTACACAAATACTTCTGCTCTACATCCCAGACCTAATGAGACCACCAAATAATCAAATTATTAGTTTCACAACACAGTTATTGCCACACTCATGCAGGGATATATAGCCGAGAAAGTTAAACTTTTAAGTCACAGCAATGGAAAGAAAACTCCTACTTAAAAAAATAAAGAGAGGAAAGACAATGGTACTGCTTGTAGAGTATGCTAAAAGAGTTTCATCGAATAACTTGCCTCTATTCGGTTATTCGAGTTTATGTTAATGAGGAGACCTTGGTTCTCCATAAACTGCAAGACGGAAAAAATCAGTTAGCATAAACTTGCAAATAAACATTTTCATCAGAGATCAGTTTTTTTTTATTTTATAAGATGCTTGCTTATGGTATTAGCATCTATTTCAACGTCAATGAAGAAATTTCTTTGCGGGGTTCAGAAGATCCATACCTGCAAAAATTTACTTGACACTGTATCTGATGATACCAACAGAGCTTGTGTGCTATCTTTTCCAAATAATTTGATCCGTCCATCTCTGCATATTAAACACAAAATATTTCAACACCTCGAGTCACGGGCCTAAAGGATTGATTTTTCCTACTGCTACTGAAATGCTGTATAACATTTTCTCATGAGCATTAATCTCCCCTTTAACAGCCCAGTGCATAAAGCATCTCGCCTTAACAGGGTTTGGGGAAGGGCCGCACCGAAAGGGGTGTGATGTAGACAGCCTATCCTAATGCATTATTGCATGCTTCTATAGGTCACAAGAAATGCTCCAAGGCTCCGGTAATATCATATCTACCATAAAGCCGTATCTTTCGTTTTTTCAATCCCTCCCTTTCTTGTTAAGTAGTCTTGCTTTCGTGACTTGCTGTTTTAGCTAGAGATTATGGCTTGACGTTAAGTACAAGAATCACATAAACTTCAAATGCTAGTGTGAATGGATTATTCTATATATATGAGGAACAACACTTACTTGGTTGCAAGAGCAACAATTTTTTGAATGGAGTCATAAGCGGATAGCACAGATCCTGATGGGATACCATAATGAAAAACACAGCGGGGATTTACGTCATGAGGTTTCAGACCATCTGAATCTCCACTAGGCTGCAACAACAAGATTTAACATTGTGAAAAAACTAAAATGCAACTGTCTTTCACTTAATTTGCTCCAAGTTCCTAACTTTACCTCGAGATTTCACATGATCATCTGTTACTTAATTCATTAGTAAAGTAAAAGTATCTTCATTTTATACATTTAATTTCACAGAACCATAGTTCATAAAAAAGGACAGCCTTAAAACTTAGTCAAAAAAATCTGACTGTGCTCCCTGCAACCGGTGCAAATGTCATGGCCACCAATCATATCAACATTTTCTTCTTAGGACTATCTGTTAAATTAGCAAACCTTTCTTTTTTTGATATCGTTATATCTATGGAACCAAAACCGCATACTCCCCGTCCCCCTTCGACACTTCATTTTTTTCCAAAAAGTATGTTAACTTTCTATAATAAAAAATGATTAAACTTTTTTTTTTTTTACACTTAATAAAATAATTTATAGTCATATAAATGTCTAAGGTTTGTTTTAGATTACAAATTTCAAAGTCCTTCCATTGTTTCTTAACCTTTGTAGCTAGTCAAATGATGTCAAATAAAATGGGACAGAAAGAGTCATAAAAAATAATTTCGTCAGTTGTAACAGTTCGGTTCTTTTTTGTTCTAATATTTTTCCCTTTCCCACAAGAAACTTAACAATCTGCTCAAAAAGACATTAGCCCTTAGATTTTAAATTCGGAAGCACACTGCAGATCTATTGCTTTGCACGTTCATCCACATGGATGAAACAACATCATTTCCTTTTTTTTCTTTTTTTTTTTTTCTGAATTATTCTTTTACATAATATATAAGTCAAAGTACTAAGCAAAGTCAACTTTATTAGATAGTGAACTGATGTTCGGCTCATGGACCTCGGAATGGAATAATGGGCCTAGGGCCCACGGCCCACTTCATCTTTAAACATTTCATTTATCATTTTTTTGCGCAGAGTGCCCTTCTTTTGGGGTTTTTAAATTTTTTCATATTTATGGCCTTTAAATTATGCCCTCATATCATTAGTTTTTAATTTTTGCCCTTCGCATTGCAACTTTGAGCTTTCCCCGAAATCATGAGGTTAGAGTTCGAACCCCCGCCGCATAAATTAAAAAAAAATTGCAAGACAAGGTTTGGGTCGCGTATTACGGGACCCGCGTACTTTTGTTAAGGAATTACAAATTTATGCGGACCGGCGTACCCATGCCTTACGGGCGCACTTATAAGTATCGGAGTCGAGACAACTTTCGATAATTAAGCCGCAAGCTTATCTTGGGGTAGGCATCTTTTAATGAACTTTTATGCCGACCCGACATAACTTTGTGAAGGAATTATCAAAGTTATGCGGATACAACATACTTCTCGCTAAGTCCGCCCATAAGGCATAAGATGCCGGCACGCATAACTTTGTAATTCCTTCCTGTTACTGCAGGGTGATACTTTTTTAATGGACAAACTTTTATCTGGGACCGGATAAACTTATGAAAGAAATTATCAAAGAGATTTATACGCCTTTAATCTCGCATACTTATCACAAGAAATACGCCCATACATAAGTATGTAGAATCCCAGATAACTTTGGTAATTCCTTCAATAAATGTATCTTAGGAGACAAAGAAATTTAAATTTAACCCCAATTTTTTTAAATTTTTGACTGCCAGTGTGGATTCGAACCCTTTAAGCATGTAGGTTTTAAGCGACAAAATTTAAATATTTCAAATATGAAAAAGAAATTTAAAGCCTTTTAAAAAAAGAAGGGCAATTCGCAATTGCCCTGCATTTATTGAAGATCCATATTTGCGTGTAGACTGTGTCACTCGCTTTGTGATTGCGTGCTAAAGTGTGCATAAGCAAAAATCAGATTTAGACAAAGGAATTAATTTCCTTTTTCTCCGACAGATATTATGTCCACCAACACGTGTCTTAAATTCATATGTTTTCGTAAAATCCCAAATGACGATAGAAAGTAGGGGAGGTTTGGTAAGTCTTAAAAGTGTCTTAACTAATCCATGTCATGGCCCACAGGCAAAAGCAGAGTAGCGTCACTCTAAGCCTGAGTAGCTGTAGACTAGTTTATACTTAAGCAAGATTACGTGCTTCTTTTTCCGTCATTATTGTTAGGGAAAAAGGTCAAAAATACCCTTCTACTTTGAAAAAAGGGCTAAAAATATCCTCCAAACTTATTTTAAAATCAAAAATATCCTCTCATCTTTTTAAAGTTTTTGAATATCTGTTTTCTGACGGAATATCCCCAAAATAACCCGAAATCATTATTTAAACCCGTCAATAAACCCGACCCAACTAAATAATAACCCATAAGATCCCTTTGTTCTCCCAACTCCCTCAAACTTCAAAGTTCAAACCTTCGTATTGGGGGAATAAGGAGATTTTATGGGTTATTATTTAGTTGGGTCGGGTTTAAATAATGGAGCGGTTTCAAAAATGATTTCTGTTATTTTTGGGGATAATTTCCGCCAAGACAGATATTTGAAAACTTTAAGGATGGGAGGGTATTTTTGACCCAAAATAAGTTTGGAGACATTTTTTAAATTTTTTCAAAGTAGGGTATTTTTGACCCTTTTCCTTATTGTTATGCTCACCAATTGCTACCAAAACCACAAGCTTATAAGTTGATGAAATTGATTTATAAGCGCTTTTTTAAGTGTTCGGTAAAAAGTCATAAGTTAATCCTCCTAACTTACAAGTAGGTATGTTCATGGATCGGTTTTGAGTTAAAATCAAAATTAAACCAATCTAGTCAGTTTTTAAAATTATTAAAACTAAACCAAATCAAATGTAATACATATTCATCGATTTGGTTCGGTTTGGGTCGATTTTTCATTTTTTAAGAACACTAAAGGTATTTCTCTCTTTCATGTTTACTTCCTACAATTAATAGAGAATTTTCTATCATTTTCTACCTTATAAATCGTTATTACCCTTTTTATTGCGGTAGCTATAGTTTTCTTGGATTATGGAGAAATGTCTTAGGATTACAAGTTTTAATTAAGTGAATAAAGTTTATAGGAAATACAAAAAATAAATCCAGGTAAATCTCGTAGTTGTTTCTTTGAATAAATGGGCTTAAGGTATAAACTTCATTAGCCTATTAGAGATAAATTAAAAACTCCTAAAAAGTAAATTATTTAAACGTATTTATAAAAATTAAGATATTGTGTATATGTAATTATAAAAATTATGTATAAATTTGCCAGTTTGGTTCGGTTTGCTTTTAGTAAAACCAAAATCAAACCAAATATTATCGATTTCTAAAAATTTAAAACCAAACCAAACCCAACCTAAGTAAATGTCGATTTATTTAATCGGTTTGGTTTGAATTTCAGTTTGGATCGATTTTTAACCAAACTGTGAACACCCCTATTTACAAGTAGTTTTATATTGACTGACTATTTTACAATTATTTCCTAAATATTTTTTCCAATTCTCAAAATATCTTTTTTAAAATAAAATTCCTAGCTTCCTCTTCACGCAGCATCTGTCCTTCCTTCTATTCTTTTCACAAATACTATTAAATCTATAATTTTTTAACAATTTTTTTAAAGGATCTTCTAGTCATTCTAAAAAAAAAAAAAAACTTATCAATATTTTTTTACCTAACACATCATCTATTTATTAACAGTTTCCGCACTTTTATCCAAATACATAACTGCTTATTTATAAAATCAATTTCAGCACTTCAAACTGCTTTTGAGCACTTAAAGCTTATCCAATCAGCTGACCCAAACACTCTTAATTCATATCTTCTTTTTTTAGGTATAACTTGTAAGTGTTTGTTACAGTATTGCTCTTGCAGATCCTACTATCTTTATCAATAATGCAACTTCTAAAAGACCTTGTATTTGACCACATTTTGAGCCAAATAGGTAATACTGATTACCAAAAACAGCATAATTAAATGCACCGGATCACTAAAGAAACGGTTTTTATTCACCCGTTTTTAATCAGATTCCTAAAACTCACTAAATAAATGATTCTTGCTCATCTTTTTATAGAAATCCCAGATACAGAGGATATTGTTACTATATATGGATACTAATATCAATTCAGAAAGTTCATAAACTAGCAGTTTCACAGTAGCTCTCCAAACTCCAGCTTCCTATTTCCTAATTATACTTTTGCTATATGGAGACTACAAGGTGTAACCGAAAAGATAATATTCTTATTCTTATGTTAATTACCGCTTAAAATCAAAAGTAAAGCTTAGCAATTATTGCTTAATCGCGTCATGTTTCACGACTATCGAGATCAATCAAGTACAACTTGAAGAGCTTCTCCATGACAATTTCAAATTTCAAAATATCACTCAGTATTGAAAATCAGTGAAGAAACAGAAAACAAGAAGAAAGTAGTACTAAAATTAACATGAACTGAAAATGCAAATTCTTAGTGATGAAACAACACTTGACAAATGAAACCCACGGATTTTAATTTCTGAGACTCTTCAAATTTGAATTTGAATTTTCACTTAACCCAATCAACAAAGTCCGGAAATGAAGTTAAAAAGGTAAAAGTAAAACAGATCACTGACCTTCTTAACAAAAGAAGCCTTCTCGACAAGCTTCTTCAACATACTCATAAATATATATATGTACACACCCACGTGTGCTGCTCGAAGAACCTTAAAGATCGAAGCTTTGAATCGAAGAACAAAAAAAGGAATAAAATTTGGGGGAGTGCTTAGTTAGACTTTATTTAGGAAGAAAAACAAGAGAGAGAGAGAGAGAAACAAAAGAAAGGGTGGGGGAGAAGGCAGTTGAGTTTTACCGTTTTGATTTTGTGATTGGACAAGGATAGGCCGGAGTTTTATTTGTGTTCTTTTGTATTGTTTCTTCTTTTTTCAAATGAGGGACACGTGGCGGCTGATGAGGTTGATCCGAAGATTGCGAGAGAGAAACGGGTTTGGACGGTGCCATCGGGTACCAACTGTCTCAAAAACGACAAAACAATATCCATTTCCATATCATATGCATTTTCAAATTATCAGATGTTTGTATTGTTGTTTTTTTAGATATTCACACTCTGATAATGGGTGGTGTTTTTTGATCTTGGGCACACCAAACTACTGGTTTTCAGAAAGTATGAAGTGTTAGTTTAATTTACCTTTAATCAAATGTCTTAAAAAGAAGTAGAGATTTAATCAAGGGTGTAGGTAGCACTTTGACCGTGGGTTCGGCTAAACTCAGTAATTTTTGTCCGAATTATATATTTGTATTAAATTTTTTGTTAAATATGTACAAATTATCAATTAAGAATCTATTAACTTTAAATATTAGAATCCCGAATCTACAAACTTCGAATCCTGGCTCCGCCTCTGAATTTAATAAATTCTTAGTCATGTGAAACTATATTTATTTAAATAAGAGTAAAATTGCAAGAAAAATTTGCAAAACATCGCTTATTTTAAAATAAAATGAAAAGCTAAAATAAAATATCATTTATTTTTTTTGAAAAGACGAGAGTATTAAGCAAGGATAAATAACGATTAGTCGATGATTTTGAGAATACGGAAATTTGTGATATTTATGGTTCTTTTCAGATATATATACGTACATTTTTTCCGAATTTACATAATCAGGTGGCTTTGAAAAGTTGGAATTTGTGATATTTGGTCATGGCAGTTGGATGTACTAGATGGGCTTTGGACCACTTGACAGACATGTGTTACACTTTGGTTTTGACTTTGAACAAGTTGGATAATACCACGTGGATCCTCGATTTTGTGTCTCTCATTTTCTCGCTTTCTCTTTGACAGATAAGTAATTAAACAAAGCAGATGCTTAAGTAGGAATAGTACTTAATTTTGATTTTTTTTCTCTATTGATATTTTAGTTCCATGTTAGATTAAAAAACAAAAAAAAGCATTGTAGCGGAAATATATATAAAAAAATTTACCAAAATTACAGTAAGACCTTAAAGAGTGTTTACATCAAAGGCGTTCTTTAACTCATTTAAACTTTATTTCTGCTCTTTTGAATACAAACAAGCATAACTCATATGCTAATTTCATATTGAATCGCTTAGGATGGGAGAACTAGAAATCCTCTGTGAGAACAAGTGAGTTTATATGTTTATAAAGGAAAAATGAAAAGATTGCCTTGTTTTGAAATTAATACAAGCAGAGATATCTTTTCGTTGATCGGTTGAGTTTTGCGACTTTAAGATTGAAATTGCTAGGAACCGTCCCGTCCTGCCCAATTGCTATACCTATTTTTCGTGTACATCGACTCGCTAGTAATAAACTTGGTGAGTTTACTGTTTCTCACGATCCACCTTCTCTTTTCTGTAGTGGTCACCCTATTTAATAGAAAAATATTTAAAGAAAACTAATGAGTCATTCAACCTGTTTCTGGAAATTGAGTCTTTGGATCCAAACTACAAAATAATTAAATAAGCCTCTACTTTATCATCTGATACTGATGTTTCCTTAATTCACGCAAAACTCCATATCTAAGGATAGTGATGCGCAAATTAAATTTACTTTTCGAGATAGTAATTTTAGAATGTTGCAAGTAGGTTATTAACCAACTAGTAACCATTTTCAACTTTAAGGTGACGTCAGAGAACCGAAAGTGAAGCTTTGAAAAGGAAGAAAAAAAAAAAAAAAAAGCAAAAACTATTAACTCGAAAAAGTTTATCATGACTGAGTGCTAGTGCCTCACAAAAGAATCAACAGGATAAACCAATTAAGACAAATCAAAAAGAGGTTCTCCTATTTTCCTTTAAAAAAGATAGCATATAACGAAATTGCAAGAAAGTTGAATAATAAGTAGGAAAATACTAACTTTAGTAAGTAACTTATATAGTAAGTTTCTCAAATGATCACAGAGATTAGTGAAATTGTGTAATAAAATCACTAATTTTATTTTTGTATCAATAAAATCACACAACTTGAACTTTATCTCCTATTAAGGTAACTCCAATTGAAAAAACCACAATTTGGCACCAGAAATCTGATATAGATAGGGCCCATAGATTCTTTTTTTTTTTTTTTTAAATTTTTTTGAAATGTTTTTTATAAACACGTGCACTATATCTAAAACAAGATAAATGACTTTATTATACAATTTCACAAACCTAAGTGCGTATTTGAGAAATTCACTCCTAATTTAGACAAGGATCAATTGGAGTGCTGACAGAAAGGCAAGAAAATGTTCAAGAAATATTCAGAAGTGAAGGGACTTAAGCAAGTCATAAGGGGAGTAGTAGTTTATTCATTAGTTTCTTTTTAGATAATGATAAGGGGCAATTCGCCTATCTTGGGCCGGGGCTTTTTTGTGTGTGTGTGTGGGGGGGTGGGGGGGGGGTGGGGTGTGTGTGTTAATTTTTGCTCCTCAAATTGATAGCCTTTAATTTTTGTCCTTCGCCACTCTAAGTAATAAAAAAGTGGTCAAAAATATCTCTGGCAACGAAAAAATAAAAAAAGAAGTTCGGATTTATGACCTAATTTCACAAGGTAAAATTTCATAGAAAATATGCCTTGTCGGACAAAGTTACATAGAATATATTCCTTGTCCGGCATAGTTCTGTAAAAATTTAAGTTATCCCGCATAACTTCATTTCTACAGAATTTATGCCGGACAAGGCAAAATTTCTATAAATTTATGATGAGGGAATCAGTTACTACACAACTTATACCGCATAGCTTAATTTCTACAGAACTATGGCGGACGAGGCATAGTTTCTATGAAAAGGCCTTGCGATTTTATTTTTTTTTTAACTCTGCTGGGGATCAAATCCCAGAGTCTCTGGTTTCTTAGACTAGCGAATAAGGATATTTTGACCCACAAATTTTCATTAAATGAGAAGCAGAGACAAAAATTAAAGACCAACGATTTGAGGACAAAACTTAAAGACCAGTACGTATGAAGGTTAATCCACGCAAAAAGAAAGTAAAGATAACCTTTCAATTGAAGGCGTTAGACATGGGCCTTAAGTACGTACACTACAGAAGTTTTGGACCTAAACATTTCATAGGCCTATTTGGATAGAGCCCGTCTTGCATCATTTGGACTGAAAAGAAGATGGAAAAGAATAGTCTAATTATTGTAGATATGGTCCATATGAAACTCTGGAAGACTGGAATCAGCTATACACGTAAGTGGTGGCCGTGAACATGTATAAGGTTGTCCAATAATATAACCCGAATAAGTTAATGTGATTCTTTTATTGCTTTCTCATAATGAATCTCACTGAAATCTCATGGCTTTAAAGCTTTGCATGCACATGACACTTGCCTTTGAACCACCATTATTTGATAAGGATTCCTTGTTCTAACTTTTGTTGTAAGAAAAAAATTAAGCCCCACATAAAGCTATCATCCTCTTCTACATGAGTTGTAAGTGATAGACTTTGCCCCCTTCCCCACACCACTGTAGTTCATATTTTGGGGTCATATAGCAATAGCACCGTAACTTCTTATATGTTTTGTCTAATATTGCAATCATGTAACCCTAACTTTTGAAACTCATTGGGACCTAATTCAAGCTTGTATATTCTTTTCACCTTGCTTTTTGTGCATCATGTAGTTTTTATTTCAGAAACATACTTATAATGTACTCCCTCCGTCCCATAATAAGTGTTACTTTCGCCAAAAACATGCATATTAAGAAACCAATAATGCAATGTGAAGCTTACCAAATTACCCCTATATAATAAAAATAAACTACTTTTACCTTCGATTGCAAAGCGTACGTAGAACCTTTTGACATTGAATCCTTTTACTACGCGCTTTTCCAATCATCATTTAGATGTTACTTTATTGTCTAAGGGTAAAATTGAAAAAAACTAGCCATTTTATATCTTGGTTTCACTGGGTGACACTTATTATGGGACGGAGGGAGTAAAAATTTCTTTCTTTTGTCTTTTATAGTTTATAGTGTTGAAACTTGTCGAGAGTTTGGTCAAGTAAATTGGCGAATAGCCAATTTGCAAGAAGATCGTCTATGTTCAAGTTTTACTATGATTTTCTTAGTTATTTATAGTAGTGATTAGTTTGGAATTTTGAGGCATTGTTGTTGTTAACTTAATATATAGTTGAATTAGTGAGAGTGAATTGTTAGTTGTATTAAATATTTTATAAATAGATGAACGAGAAAATTTAAAGGTTTTTACCTTTTCAATTTTGAAACTCAACCTGAACAATAATTAACAAATTCTAAGTTAATTCACATTTTCTTGTTCATTCTAGTGCGTTAAAACTCAAATTCGATATTAACTGATCATGCCATTGTACTTATAGTTCAATGTCTTATTCTCTGAATGTTAATTTTGTTAGATTTCATTTTCAAACTTTATTGATTTGATATTACACAAATGAACAGATTAAATAAGAAGTTTATCAACATGAGGGATTCTGTTAGGTTCAATAATGTCCATATGTATAAAATTTCAATAATTTGTATATAGTGGTCACAAATGTGTCCAATTATCACGAACATTATTGACATGATTAAAAGAAAATATGATAAACGTTCATTCCTGTGTGTCAATCATAGTAGTACCATTAAGCGAACATTTTGTAGCGAATCGAGACAATGAGCGCTCAATCTACTGATGAACGGATGTGAAACAAAATAAAAATAAAAATCATAATAGTACTATTAAGCAAACATCCAAAATTTGTGTCATCCAGCCTAGCTAGTCATTGTGCTACAAATATAAACATGAAAGGGATTTACTCGCACCCAATATTATTTAAATGTAAATAAATAGTCTTACAGCTTTAAGAGTCACAAATTAAAACTAAGAATACATATTACTTGTTCATGTATTGCATAATTTCCAGCATGTTTTTTTTTTTTTTGACGAAGGGGGACAGTACAAACAACTTCCTTCAAGCAAGACGCTACTCATTTTTCGTCAATTCCTTTGTTCCAATAAGATGATATAGTCTTTCAATCCCAGATTAATATTTGGCTTTTAATTTAAATTTAACGAAATCCATTCTGTTCGGATATATATTTCATTCTTATACTGCATTCCTCATTTTTTTTTTTCACTATTGCATTCCTCGTTGACTTTAACGTTATATGAGCGTGATCAGCCTAAAAAGAATATGTGGCCAAGTCCACGATGAGGACCATCTTACATTGACCATTAGCAATTACATTTGGAATTAAGAGTAAGAATAATAATTTCAGAATAAAATATTAGATATTTTATTTTTTGTTTGGTTTAAAAAAATTATTCCGATGATAATCTCGGGATTACTTATACTACCATTTTGGTTTTAATTTTATACGCATCCGATTAGGAATAATAATTTCGAAATAAAACAACTAAGTGACAAATGATGTCCTTCTTCAGAACTCTTCTACCAAAGTCCTCTATAAAGGTGGATGTTAAAATTAGAAGTAAAAGCTTATCCAGATTTATTTAGTGTAAAACCAAACCCGTATTTTACATTATGTCACCTATTATGCCATTTTCTATCTATGAATCAAATATCTATCAGAAAAGGTAATTTCACTAAATAATTTCTTATAATTTAAATCTTATATCATATTATAATCATAATATAACTTGGTAGCCGACCAAACGACCCTAATAGTTGAAAAATGAGAAAGAAGAATATTTCATCATCTCATTAGGAATGATGCTAATGCTTTCAAACAATTAAAACCTTTAAATGGTGTAACTCTGATAATGACTATACATACAAGGTATATAGTGGAAGAAATATCTTGTGGTGGGGGGAAGGGAATTGCAAGTAGAATAATTATCTTGTGCTTGTTTTTTTAGATTGGATAGAAATTGGGGAGATGCATGAGGTTTGGTAAAGATGATATTTTGATATAAATCCATATATATTACTTTCAATCAATTTATGTATTATGCTTTTGTTATTAATAATGATATATTTGTCATGATGAATCCACGTTCGGCTAATTTGACCACGGAAGGGGAATTTAATTAGTCAAACTACGTGGCCAAGGGGCCAGCTAATTAAGTTACACTTTGTTTATTTCCCTTTGTTCTTCTGTGGGCAATTGGGCATCATCATCCCACAACTGATTATTCATTAGTAGTATATATTTGTTTCTCTGCGATAGCCGTTCAATGTTTGATATTTATATTGAGGCCTGATTATGTGAATTCGAGCTTGCTGAAAGTTTTATTTTGGAGATAAAATTTTCCAGTTAAAAGCGAATTCATTCTTAAAGCTCAAAATTTTTGATAAAAAATATAATAAATACTTATCATCCTACTGTAACTTTTGCAGGTCACAATTGATTATTCATTAGTATTTGTTTCGCTACTTCATCTCTTTATTGACATCATAGCATTGAATTGTAATAAATATTTGGCCAAACCCATCGACAGACATCTGTGGTCGTCCACTTCTTTCACTTGAGCACCTAAAGTGGCCCTTTTATTAATTTTTTTGAACCGGGTGAGTATTTCCTATTCCACTTAGACACTTTTTTGCAATTATCGGAAAACCAACACCAAGCCGCTCTACGTGGATTAAGTTGCCAATTAAATTGTGCCGGCTCATTTAAATTGTGCAACTCAATCAAATTGTGCCAACTCATTTTAATTGTAAATTCACTAATTTGTAAATTCGTGGAGTTTTGACCATTAAAAATTGGGGCTTTTGAAATTTGGTTGGATGTGCAATGAGGTGGCGCTCACTTTGGTGTTGGTTTTGCTCCGATAACGGTGTAAAAAGTGTCCAAGTGGAATAAGAATGACCCACACGAAGTGTTTAAATAGAACGAAGCCGTCACTTTAGGTGCTCAAATGAAAGAAGTAGGAATCCTGTCGTGAGTTTAGTTGGCCTAAATATTTTAATGAAAAACTTAAGTTCGTGAGATAATTAGTGATTTTAGAATAATTGTTGATTTTAGAAGTTAAGTGTTCTAGGCTCCAGAAGTGACTGCAAAAATGTTGTTAAAGGTGATTATTACGATGTTAGATAAGTTCTTGGACTTGATTTGACATGCAAGGAAAAATTATCTCATCCTTCTATAAATCTCTGCGTTGCTAATATAACCCTTATTCATACAGTGTTTGGTTTTTAGTATAAAACACCATATATACCTCATACATCAATAATATGAAATAACACAATAGAATGTAAAATAAGAATGGTATTAATGAATATACAATAAAAATAATTCTTCGCATTAATTCGTATTGCTATTTTCGCATCATAATTCTCGTATTGTTGATATTCAACCCTATAAGAATCTACATGTTATATTATTCGTGGCAATAACAATCCTTTATATTCCATGCATAACTATTCCGGAAACCAAACGAACACCTAACAATAACATACTCTAGGTAAATCTGCGCTTAGATGGGAGGAGAGATGTATGCTTTAATCTTATCCCTACCTTATATGTAGAGAAATTGTTTCTGGTAGGCCCTCGACACAAAAACAAGCATTGAGAACCAGTATAAAAAATCATGGCAAAATACTATGGAAAGCATGATAAAGCTGACTGGATTTTTTTTTTTTTTACTCTATTGCGTAGACCTATCTCAAAGCTGGTAATTTAAACAAAATGAGAGAAAAAGTAGAATAATTTCTCTAACCAAAGAGAAGACAATGAGTAGTATGTACATAAGGTAGTAAAGTCAAGAGAGATGGGGTAGAGAATTAAGGGAGTGGGCGCCAAATGGAGGGCATCGTGCACAAAAGTATGTGCCAATTGTGAGCTGTTTATGTTTGTTTGGAGATTAGGGGGGTTCTCGCATTAAAGTAATAATATAAGGAGAATAAAGTATTTTTAGAACTTAAAAGTAGAATCAATTCTGTTATAATGACAGTTTGGCATTAGAATTTAAGAGTAGTATGTTAAAACTTGCACAGACAGAGACAACGTAGCTAACTTGGTCTCTCCTTACCCTCCATCATCTAAACTGTCTCTTTCACTTACTATGGTTAACTTATATATATTGATAATATTAATTTTTTTAAAAGTAAATAGTGTATTTAATATGGTGTATTGTGTAATTATTTTAATTTTCAGGTGACTAATTTCACTTATTATGAATAATTCCGCGTGATTAAATTATTTCATATTCTCATTTAAGAACTATTTCTATTACACGAAAAGATTGGTTATCAATTTTGATTGGTTTATCTTCTCACACGGTAGCCTTGTACTGCATCAGTATGAAAAGAATTTGCCAAACATATCCAAATTGAAAGAGCTTGTCCAGTCTAAATATCTTTTACTCGTTCCGTGTTTTAGTTCGGAGTATATATTTTGTTCAACTATTATATTCACATTACAAAATAGTTACTTTCTAGTTACATGTAAACCGATGACTAAATTTTAATTGCTTACTCAAAAACAAACTGGTCATCGCATCTACTATTTTTTCAAAATTTAAAAAAAAAGGCCGTCTAAATATGTCATACTGTTTCCTAATGAATTTAGGTTGATCTAAATGCATGGACTTTTTAAAACACTGAATTGAAATATACGCAATTTAGCGTCCTAATGTCTATTTAAATCAATTCCCTTGCGACTTTTCTATTTGTTGGCAAATTCCTAAAGAGCATCTTGAGTTTTATTGCACCCAAATGCATGTTGTTGCGTGACCTAGTTAACAATTGGTTCATTAATAAGTTAACACTGAGAATGGAAGTATCTAACCACCAGATAATCCCACTTATATTTGCAAGTAAAAAAGATCAAATTTCATTTAAAAAGCCATTTCAGACACAACTTTTTTTCCCCTTCAAAATTATTTTCTGAATACATTCTTACAAATTAGACGAAAATAGAATCCAAATGTCACCTTAGAGCATGAAGTTTACTTCCAAGTGGTTACTACTCCCTCCGTCCCATATTACTTGTCCACTTTTTTTTTAAAAAAGTCAAACTATATAAACTTTGACTAATATTTTGAGATTTTTTTTACCATATTACTATGAGAAGAATTGCAACTTATAGCACTTTTCGTGTAGTTTTTGAATATCTAAATTATAATTTTAAAACATTGAATTGATCTAATCCAATTTAATTCCGAAGACTAGTTAACTTGACTCTCAAAAAGCAAAACAAGATAACTAATATGAGACATGGGAGTACTTACTAATTGGCATATCTAGGATTTATCACCATTACTATATTTTATGTCTCAAATTTGGATTTATTGATGGTTCGAATTTTATAATACTCCGTAGACCGTAGTACTTATGCTTTCTCTAAGAAATTGATAGTTCTCTTGTATTGGTGCTCAACAAACTGTGAAGAAATTAACAACTATCTCACATGGCCACTAAAACATTTATTTCTTAAAAAATAGGTTGCCGTCTTGAGCATCAAATATTATAATAGTTTAATGTCCATCAGAATCATTCTGTCAGGCATATTTATTGAGCAAGGGTGGATCGATCAACTACCCCTAACCGCATTATAAACAGGGATCTATTATGATTTTATGAAAACATGTCTCGTGGTCAAACCAAAAGTTAAATCTTATTAAAATATACTCCCTCCGGTTCAAAAAGAATATTTACTTAGTCTTTAGGTGAAAAAAGAGTGTCTACTTTTCAAATCAAGAAAGAATTGACTTTACGTTTTTAGATTTACATTTATCAAGTGTTAAGTGTCCAAATCCCAATACCTATTTAATTATGGCATTTTAGTCAAATTACCTATTTTAGCCAATGAGTTAGTATTTTTTTAAGGGGTATGCAAATGACTAAGTGGATACTTTTTTGAGCCGGAGGGGGTACATCTTTATGAATTTTAGTTGGCTAATTCGAATTTAACAAAAAAACTCCCTTGGTTTGCGCTGCTCATCATAAAGAGAAAAATTGTAGTGAAAGAAATGTTTTCTTAAGTCACATAAAATAAAATATAAAGAAAAGTCACAATTTCCCAATTTTCATTTTCTAATTATCTATTTGGAAAATATCATTAACGCGAATTTAGGTGTTACTCATGATATTTTTTGGTGGTGATGTAGTAGTGGGGGTGTTGGGTGGTTGAATCTCTTGAGGACGTGCCACTTGATTCAAAATAAAGAAATTGGCGTAAAAAATGAGTTATTTTTGAAATTTAATCAAAAAATAAATGCATTTTTTTTTTATACCAAAATGAGTATTTCGTTGGTTATCAACAATACCCATCACTATGTCGGTTCAAACTGTATGCATTGCTACACTTCAGAAATAAACGTAACAAATAATATATATATATATATTTTGGTATTTCGTTGGTAGTTCAACGAAATAGGATAAAATATATATATTTTTTTTTTGTATTTCGTTGGACTACCAACGAAATAGGATAATTTTTTTTATTTTTTTTGTATTTCGTTTATATAAAAACGAAATAGGAATATATATATATATATATATATATATATATATATATTGTATTTCATTCATATACCAATGAAATAGGATAAATATATATATATATATATATTTTTATATTTCATTTATATAAAAACGTAATAGGAAAATAATTTTTTAGTCAACTTTATATGTTGAGAAAATTAATCACCTTTATTTTCAAAAATTAAACCGGCAGGTTGAAATTAGCATTCACAACTACATTACTCCCGGATTTTTACATTGAAATCTATTGCATATCATCATTATAAGTAAATAAACCCGAAAATTTCAAAGCAATTTGGGGAAAATTGAAATTGAATGGGATAAAAGGTGTTTTTTAAAAAATTGGCTGGCCAAAAAGCCTTGCAGCAGTTTGTCCGCATAGATCTCGAAAAAATACGCAAGTTAAAAAAAAAAAAAGCGTAAAACGGACGTTCGAGCGTAAAGTTATGACCATCTAAAGTTTGACCACTTTACAATTAGTTTTTCACCTTATATTTTTTAGAATTAGATTTATATTCAAAATAAAGTTATGTCTTGATTAAAAAATAACACGCTTAAATCAAAATCTTAAAAATAAAACACCCTAAATTTTCCAAACAAAACTTACTTCGTACCTTTTCAACCCCTAAAACGACGATCCGAACGTTTACGTATCCTCGATGTATCGAGCCTACATTATAGTACGTTAAAAAATGCGTCCAGTTCTATATAAAATATTGACGTTTCGGAGTCTTGACACAAGACTAATCATTGGTCAAAGTATGGAAAAAACACTAAGTGTTATAAATCTTTTCTTTGCAACCAACACTTAGTGTTTTTTCCATACTCGGACGTCCGTTTTACGCGTTTTTTTTTTGAACTTGCGTATTTTTTCGAGATCTATGCGGACAAACTGCCGCAAGGCTGTTTGGCCGAGCCGATTTTAAAAAAAACACCTTTTATCCCATTCAAATTCAATTTTTCCCCAAATTGACCTGAAATTTTCAGTTTTATTTACTTCTAAGATGATGATATGCAATAGATTTCAATGTAGAAATCCCGGGGTAATGTAGCTGTGAATGTCAATTTCACTTCTGCGGTTTCAATTTTTGAAAATAAAGCTGACTAATTTTCTCGACATATACAGTTGACTAAAAAATTATTTTCCTATTTCGTTTTTATATAAATGAAATATAAAAAAATATATATATTTATCCTATTTCATTGGTATATGAATGAAATACAATATATATATATATATATATATTCCTATTTCGTTTTTATATAAACGAAATACAAAAAAAAAATTATATTTTTCTATTTCGTTTTTATATAAACGAAAAAAAAATATTTATTTCTTTTTTTTATAAACGAAATACAAAAAAAAAAATTATCCTATTTCGTTGGTAGTCTAACGAAATACAAAAAAAAAAAATATTTTATCCTATTTCGTTGAACTACCAACGAAATACCAAAATATATATATATATATTATTTGTTACATTTCGCTACAAGTGTAGCGAAATGCAACCGGACCGGAACAGTAGTGATGGGTATTTCGTTGGATAACCAACGAAATATCCATTTTGGTATAAAAAAATGCATTCTATTTTGGGCTATTAGCTCAAAAAACAACCCATTTTGGCTCCGGACAGCTCCATTAACAAGGAAAAACTGAATATTGACACAACATTATAATACTAATTTGACTTTCATATCATATATAAATTAATACAAAATTAATATTGGAAAATTAACTAAAAAATTATATTAAAACTGAAATTTGATCAATCAAAAGATGTAAAAGTTATATAAAATGGTATTGGCAAATTTGGTCTCGCACGTCTTCAAATATCTCAAAATGAAAAGATTGTCATATATTGTGATATTTGGAATGACAAGAGTAATAAAGAAAAAAACTTTTTTTGTCCAGATTTATGTGACATTTATCAATTTACGAAATTCAGATTATGTAAACTCTAAAAAAAAAAATTAAAATGCATTTTGATATGAGAAGAATTAGATTAATTAAATTAATTTTTGGAAAGCAAAAAATGACACGTAAATTAAGACCAGAATAAATAAATAGGAAGACCAGAGAGACAAGAAAGAAGTTAGCTTTTTGAAGAGTGTTGTTTTCCAGAGACGTAGTCTCATGCTAAAAGTAATTACTGTACTACTTTTTCTTCTTCTGTTCATTAATTATTGTCCTTGTATTATTTCTTTCTATCTCATTTGATAGTAGTCTCCTTTCCAGTTTCTTCTTCGTCAACTCCAGCTCTTACAATCACCTTTTCTTTCAATTCTCTTCTGTCAATACATATTCTTCTGATACATCCAATTCCTTAGCCTTTTTTCCCACTTTTGCCATTTTACTTGTGTTCACATTGGAGCATTTTAAACGGTGAGTTGACAATCTTGCAAAATAGTCTAGCACAATATTTCAACAATCTTGAAAAATAGTTCTGTACAATATTCTCTGTCAGTTTATCTTGGTTATAAAAAGTTGACATGATGGTTTGTTCTTTTGCTTTTTTCTCTCTCATTATTACTTTCTTGTTATTGGATCGATGATCACGAGGAAAGTTATTAAAAGCTTGATTTGACTTGTACCCTTCTCTGGTCCTTATGTGAAAAAGTTTTTCAGAATGCAAAGTTCTGATTTTTATAACATTGGGTTGCTGAATTTTATGTTGAGATTAGTCTAACAATGAAGATGGTTGTCTGATTTTTTGCTTTGGGTAAATCTTGTCATGTGTTGTTGAAGAGAATGAATTATGAGTTGGATTTTTCTCTGCTTTACATCTCTGTTTTTCAGTTTCTGTTATCTTCTTTCTCTTTCTTCTAACTGTTTATTCTATGCATCTATGGCTGCCACTGTGTTATCTCATAATCACTTTTTTTCTATAATTGAGATGTATTTGCTAAAGTTGTTTGCTGAATTATGAAATATTTACTAGATCAGTCTATAATGTGAACACTAATGGACATAAGTAATTGTTCTTTGTTGAATCAGATCAGGAGTCTCATATGGATATGTAAAATATTAAGTTTCAGGCATAACCATTTGTGTTGGGGTTTTATTGTTTTTTCCCATGCTATAAGTTTTGTGGTCTCACGGAGAATGTCCCCAATTAGTTTACCTAAATTAGTAATTTTAATGGCGGAAATCTGTTACGGGCCTTCAAGAATATAAGTAGCTGTAATATGAATTGGAATTATTTGCTCCTTCTATCATGTTTAATGAATAGTTAAAGTATCCCAAAAAAGCCTCAGTTTATGAATATGGTATCAGTTAGTTTATCACTCAACAAGCATGCTAAGTGAAAATTTCTGTATTAATAATCCCCCTTTCTTTGGACGTGCTGTTTGCTTGGAAAAGATCATCGTTTGATCGTATTGTGTTTGCAGGGTGTGGACAAGGTATAGCAAGTTTTTGGTTTCATGTGATAAGATGGAGCTTGCTCTCTGAGATTATTGTACCAGTTGGGATTGTGCTGCATGGGAAGCTTGTTGGACCTCATTGATTTTGATCAAGGAGGGATGGCTAGGAAGTTTCTTTCACACAAAAGGCATGGCGGTAAGTGCTTTCGTTCACTAGTTGAATCATGAGCATGACATTGTGGAAGCTAGTAATGATTGCAAGGTGTTATCTTGTTACAAATCCTGATTTTGGAAAATCTGAATTGATCAGAATTTTGACTAATTTGAAAAGAAGTTGATGATCAAACTCTTTTACCACTCTTCTTGTTATCGCCCTTTCCTTTCTCCATTTCTCTCCTAAATGATATGTCCAAATGAATGAACTCTTGAAGGTCAGCAAGAATCCAGAACTAATTTTCGTTAAGTTCATGGTCATTATTAGCTTAGTCAACAGAATTATCATTCAAATCCTGAAGCTCAATGGCTTCTGCTTCTACTCTAGCAACTACTGCAATACGAAGAACGTGTAGCAATTTCCATATATAAGCACCATATCACAATAAAATTGAGACAGAGGGGACATTGTGTTGTGGCCTTTTCAATTACTTTTTCTTCTAAAGACCAGCTGGAAATATGATGATACATTCATCTATTGTGCAGGCTTAGATACTCCTAGAAATAGCTTGGATCTTCCAGTTGAAGCTTCTCAAAGGTTCTGTGCTGAAGGGGAAAAAAAACAGGTAGAAGTTTTATTATGTCATCTTCGAATTCTCTTAACTGATGTTGGAATACTCTTAGCATATCGAGCCTTGAAAGAAAAGATTAGGACATTTGTATTTGATAAAGCAGCTATAACCTGGGGTCTAGAACTTCTCCAGCCCCATGTAATCCTCGTAACTATGGTCTTATAGAGTGTGCAGAGTTTGCAAGTTCAGGACCACAAAGACTCCATGGCTGCTACTCGAGATTATGTATTAATTTTGTAACAATGCTCTTTCTTTTTTTTCTGATGCATAATGTTCCATAGGGTTACTGCTCTTGGGAAGGAAGAAATATGCAGTATGACCATGTTATTCTTCTTTTCGTTTGTCTTGAATTAGAAAACACCGTCACTATTGAACTTAAACGATGTGCATCACCAATTTTCTTCTAATCTTCACTCTATTGATTTTCCAACTTCTGGCATCTTAAAACCTTCATGTATTATTTGGTACATTGCAAGAATTAAATCAGGCTTCTGAATTGTCCTGAGGGATAGATGATTCTTTCTTACTTGCTTGATCTTATGCAAATTCATCCCACATTTGTATGCAGTGCACTTATCACATGATTGACTGGCCAGAGAAGAACTTTTATGGGGACGAGGCTCCAATGAAGAAACTGATCAGCGAAGAAATAACTAGAAGACCAAACACAGGACATAATGCACCTAGTGTGGTGGCTCGTTTAATGGGAGTGGATACATTACCATTAGATACAAGAAGACCATTAGCAAGGCTGGTTGAGAAAAAGAATGAAATGAAAGATGGGAACAATCCCAAAGAGGAATGGTTGAGGAAGGTTTCCATCGATCATGCAACCCAATCCTCCAGACAGAAAATTTCAGTTCCCTTTAACCATGATGAAGCGTGTGATTCCGACCGACAGAGTGATAGCCGAAAACCGAACAAATATAAACCTCGAGAACACCCTCAGGAGAAGGAACTACAAAAGTTCAAAAAAGATTTTGAAGCATGGCAAGCAGCAAGGTTCAAGGAATGTTCAAAGTTTGTCGAACATGGCACCAGTCCAAGTCAATGGCTAGCACAACAAAGCCTGAACAAGGAAAAGTTGACTCTTTATGCAAATTCAATGAGAACTGCAGCTACGGAGAACCCTACAGAGCTTAAAGGGCATACAGTAACAGTGGATCCCCGGGAAAGAGGCCTTTTGGAGCATCAGAAAAATATAACTGAATTTCCTGCACCTGCACAAAACAAGACTAACTGTGTAAGGAAAGTTATAAAACCCGATTTGCAGCAGCAGCATCCTACAAAGATAGTAATTCTGAGGCCTGGTACTGAAAGGATGGGGACTAACGAGAATTCATGGACCAGTTCTCCAGGCATTTCTGAAGACAGAGGTAGTATAGAAGAATTTCTTGAGGAGGTCAAGGAAAGACTGAACTGTGAATTGCAAGGAAAGAGTTCCAAAAGGAGCATTACTGTCAGAGGTGGAGGAATTGAGACCCCTTATAGTGAAAGGTCACCAGATGCGAAGCAAATAGCTCAATCTATTGCAAAACATGCAAGGGAGAGTGTTACTAGGGACTTCGGAATAACATTACCTCGATCAGAATCCACCAGGTCTTATAGAAGTGATATTCAATCTGATGGGGCGAGTTCTCCTGAGTTTGTCAATAGAGATACAAGGAGATTTTTGACAGAAAGGTTGAGGAATGTCCTCAAGCAAGAAACATCTCATGGTATTCACAGGCTTGCTCGTGGAAGCTCTCAATCAACGGAACTGAATAAAGAAAAGTGCAGTTTTGAAGAAATGAGGCATACTTCTAATACGGGAGATAAAGCAACCAATTTGGACAATATGAAAGATGAATTAGACATGCACAGCAGATCTTTTAGACGGGATCATGGCAATGACATGCTTGACCAGGAACTATCTCCTAGGAGCCTAATTAGATCTGTGTCAGCTCCTGTGTCCAGGACATCATTTGGAAAGCTTCTCCTAGAGGATCGACATATGCTGACAGGGGCCCATATTAGAAGACAACACGAAGCTATTGAAAAGGCCACAATGAATGTTAAAAAACGGCAAAAAGAGAAATTCAACCTCAGGCGAAAAGTTACCAACTTTAGTTATAGTTTCATACTTAAGGGAAGGCTCTTTGGTAGAAAAGTTCATTCTTGGGAGGAACCACATGGACAAACATACAATCTCATGAAAGATTTTCCCAGCCCACCAACTGGTACACCGAGTTTTTATGAAAGACAAGTAAGGAGCCTAAATAGCCCTTTTCATTTTTACACTCTCCCGGAAGAATTGAAACTAAATATATCTGAATGATGCTGATTTGTCAATACATCTAACTATGGATATTATTTGGTTGTAGGAAAATCCCACTGAAGTTCCACCGAGTCCTGCATCGGTATGTAGTAGTGTCAACGAAGAATATTGGAGGCAAACAGACTACTTCACCCCATCATCAACCTCTGATGTACCTCCACTGGATGATAGGGAGATGCCCCGTGTTTTCAGAGAGATCAGCTCTAATCTGAATGGTATTAGTAAAAGATTCTAGTATCCTCAATCATGTTTTTTTCTTTCTTTTGAATTCATTGTAGGCAAGATCAGTTTCCGGTGAAACAGACTATGCAATTCTAACCATTTTGCTGTCACCATATTACATAATATTCGCCTGACAGGATTTTTGTCCCTCATCATGTGCTTGCAATAAATAACCACATAGATTATATTTATGGAGTTGTATCTCCCCTTGCTCTCTGACTTAGCACCTTTCTTAATTGCAATATAATTGGGTTTTTTATTGCTCTATCTTGAAAATGTATAACTACATGGAACTCTAAAATTAGTTGCTATTTTATTTTTTACATGACAGAGTTAAGGAGGAAACTGAATCAACTAGATACTTATGACTCTGAGGAGACCATGATCGATGAGCAGCCAGTTGAAGAGGAGATGTTGGAGATTGAAGACCAAGCCGAGGCATACATTAGAGACCTGCTTGTTGCTTCAGGTCTATATGATGGTTCACGTGATAAATATATATCAAGATGGGATCCACTTGGAAAGCCTATAAGCAACCAAGTTTTTGAAGACGTAGAAGAGTCCAATTACAAGCAACTGACAAAGGATGAAGAAGGGTATATTAAGGATCAATTAGATAAGATAAATCACAAGTTATTGTGTGACCTGCTGAACGAAGCACTTCCAAGTGTACTTGGAGTATCTTCCACGATGTCTAAGTTCATGAAAAGTGCTGTCGGCCCAGTGCCACGACCTCTTCAGGGAAAGAAGTTATTGGAACGCGTATGGGAAATTGTTGGTGTTTTTGTTCACCCTCCATGGGATAGAACATCTCAATCCCTTGACAATATAGTGGCCAGGGACTTGAGTTCCACCCCTTGGTCCGGATTGATCGACGAAGATATTAATGCTCTAGGTAAAGACATGGAATGCCAGATTATTGGTGACCTTATTCAAGAAATGGTCAATGATATGTTGTCATAATTTTTTTTTTTTTTCTCTTCTTCGTTTTTATTCTTTATTTTGACCACTGTAATGAAGAAGTTTTCGAACTTCTGAGTGGCCGGGGCATAAGACATGCAAAATGTTTATCTGCCCAAAGTAGAGTGTGTTTGATTTACAGAAATTGTAATGTGCAGGCTTTCTAGTGTTGGATACATTTGTTCATAATGTGGTTTGATCTGTTGATATTCGTTGTACATTATTAGTTTAGGTATAATAGTTATTTGTTTGTCATTATACAACATTCCAAAGTGTCAAATCTACCTTTGTATGCTAACTCTAGTTCTAATCACTCTTTCTCTTTTCTTTTTTGCTTGTTTATTTTATCTGATCCTCAAAATGGAGTAGAGATTCTATAATTTAGCACTCCATAACATGCTCTGGATGAGTGTAAGCTTTGTTGCCCGAATACGGTTGGTGCTGACTACACTAGGTGTGTTGCAAGAAAAGTTGGTCACAATGTCACTGAGCATTTCTAGTCACACAGAAAAAGAGATCAAACGGCAAGGCAAGGTCATACTTTCATTTGACTCTTGTGGAGTGTAGCTCACATGTGCCCAAGACTTTTCTAACCCAAAAATAAATTTTTGGAACCAAACTAACCCATTAAAAAAAAAAGAACCTAAATAACCTTTACGCACAGACTATGTGCGTAAAAGGACCAAAGTGTACATTTACACTTTAGTCCTTTCACGCACAGATTCTGTGCGTGAAGTGCCTTTCCCCCCGACCCCAACCTTTATTCTTTGGAAATCAAACTCAAAATTAAGCTTTTTTCCATATTGACCGAAAATTAGTGACGTTTCAAAACACCGGAATATAAATATTTTATATAGAACTTAATATTTTTTTTCGTGTACAATAATATCGACTCATTACATCAAGTATACATATACATTTAGATCGTCGTTTTAGAGGTTGTAAAGTGCTCCGAAGTAAGTTTGAAAACTTGTTATACATATACATTTAGATCGTCGTTATAGGGTTCTAATTAATATAGGACGTCGCACGAGTTATTATTAATCGACAATAAATACTAAAATAACTAATTATCATTAAAAAAATAATACCCAAAAATATATATAATATTAACATAAAATGTATATTTTATTTACAAATATACAATCTCCTAAGGCCTAAGGATCCTCCTAACCCCACCACCCTCACTATCATCAGGATCCTCTCTCCTCCTCTTAATGACAGGATGATTTATGGCATGATCATCCTTTCTTCCCTTCTTCAGGCCCTGGGTGAAAATATGCTTCTTGTGGGAGACAGCGGCGGTCTCCACCTGAGTAGCCTCAGTAGATGCCTCAGGAGATAACTCAATCGGAGGAGACTGGACCACAGGAGCAGAAGAATGAACCTGAAATAACATATAAACAATTTAATTTAGATTTATCATAAACTAAACATGAAATAATATATAAACAATTATTTAATAAATTATTTCTTTGTAAAAAAACAAACCTGTGTGTCGACGGCCTCCTGAGATGGCTGGTCAGAGGGCTCCTTAGCTGGCTCCTCAACGGTCTCCTGAGCGCTACCCGGAGCTGTAGCTGGAGGTGGAGACGGGTCAATCTGAACAAGAGGAGACGGGTCCACAGGCACAGAAGAATGAACCTATAATACATGTAAATAATTTAGTTTAGATTAATAAAATAATTAATTAATACATTATTTTATTATAAAAAAATAAACCTGTGTGTCGATGGGCTCCTGAGATGGCATGTGAGAGGGCTCCTGAGCGGCCCGCGGAGCCGGAGATGCAGATGGTGCCGTAGGCCTGGCTGTAGGACGAAGAAAGTAGTCATCGAAAATAATATCCAAGTCTATGTCCTCATCTCCGCCTCCCATATGTAGATCACTAACTGGCACCTGTGGAAATGATGACCAAGGATCATAATGTGGGACCATCTCTGGCGTATATCCAGGTCTCTGTGAAGTCGACGGCCTGGAAGAAGAAGTCGACGGGATATCTGTAGCCGACGGAGCCTGACGGGCTATATCGTCGGAGCTCATCTGCTAGACCTACGCGGCCCAGACCACCTCTCCGGCCCGACAACCTCTATCAGCCCTACCACCCTCAAGAACATCCTCTGGTACATCCTCATCGACACGATGCCACTCCTATGGCCGTGTCATACCAGTATCAGTAAGATGAACTATCTGTGCTGCATATGCCGCTATCCCGGGGTCGGTGGACTACATAAAGGGAATGCTCTCATGGCGTATCATCAGAGTCATTCGTAGCTGCATATATTTGCAAATTTTAAAAATTTAACAAATTCGTAAAGTAATACATAATAAGACGATGATTGAATAAACTTACCAGCGCCTCATACACTCCTGAGAGTGATGCATATCCTCGGCCATCAGGACGCGGCGTCGAGGGTTGTGCAATCGAAAAAGCGAGTGATATGCGTGTACCACGTCGTGTACTCATGGACCCGAGTGTCATGTCCGACCACCGCTAGAGTCGTCATCCTCGCGTTCCATGCATCGACTTCCTGGTGCATACGTGCCCGGCGCCGCACGCGTCGATCGAACGCTCGTCCCTGGTGTGGTGGGTGTGCTCCCAACGTGTAGCCGCGGGTATGTTGTACATGCCCAAGCTGAATACGCGGTCGGGTGCGTGATGCTCAACGATGTCCATATGGATCAATGGACACCGTGCCATCCACATGTGCTCACCGACCTACAAAACACGGCGGCCGACCTAAAATCCGATCATACGGCGTCCATATGAAAGCCTATAAAAGGAATTCAACTAGTTAACAATAAAAGAATAACAAAAATAATAAACTAATGTTAAATCAAAAAAACTTACCTCAGGCGCCGTCATGCGGTCTAACTGATCCCTAAACGGGATAATGACATGGTGCGTCTCCACACCTCTGGTACGGCCTCGCGACCATCTCTGCGCGTATGGCATATCCTCAGCAACTTAGTCATCGGGAGGGTGAGCAGCTATGGGCTGAAAAGGTCTCAACCTAGTCCACACCCATATCTGTCATAGTCATCAAAAAAATTATTTATCAGTCGTTGTTTTGAAAAAAATATATTTAGTATTTTATCCACACACACTTAAATATATTACCTGAAGAAGAGGGGCTAAATGCGGCGACCTCGGAAGCCTCGTCCATGTAGAGGCTCGATCAAATCCTCTATACATGTAAGCCGGGACGACGGCGCCCTAACTATAACATCCCGGTGGTCTAGGTCCTCGATAAAGAAAGGATACCCGATGCTCGTATCCGCACCCGACGTGTTCGGGAACATGATGCCCCCGAATATGATGAGAAGATATAAGCGAGCACGTCGATCAACATCGGCCGAGGCGTCGCCTCGTCCCGATCGGACCTGCGGATCTACGAGGTGCAAGTGAGCATGGAGGGAGGACCGCAACAACCGACCCCGTCCACACATATCCCTCTGCAGAGGCTCGAAACCAGTGAGCCTAGTCAACTCCTGGCGATACGGCAGCATCTCCGGAGGCTCCACTCTATACAATTCTGTCGTCCGTCAATCTGTAAACCATAAATCACCTCGACATCCCAGCAGGCGACGGTAGCCTCGCCAGTGCGGAGATGAAATGTATGGGTCTCCGGTCTCCAGCGCTCAATCATGGCCGTCACTAGAGCCCTATCGTGCACAAGCCGACCAACCTCGATGCACCGGTAGATAACGCCCCGACGTAGCATATCTATGACACGAGGATGTAGGGGAATAGCCTCTAGAATATCCCATGCTGACTCCCCCCGAACGGGTACGGACCACTCTACTAGAGGATACCGGTGCATCCCATACATACTGGGACCTATGCTCATGCTGTAGATAAAGTACCTCTCTGTTGTCGAAGGGTCCCGGCTCCATGGTGGTGTCCTATCTATTTTAGGCATTTTAAATTAATCATTAATACATGAAGTAAGGATTAAAGTGGTATATTTTTTACGCATTTTAAATTAATCATTATTTTTTTAATTAATCTCTAATACGTAGTATTAGTTATGTAATCTTTTACCGAGAAATTATACAAAGGATTGAATCCTAAACTAAGGATTTTCAATTTCTAATTAGCAAATAAATAAATTAACAATTAAAGATATAAATATTAATAATTAACAAATCAAAAAATTAACAATTAGCTAGCAAACAATTAGCATATAATTAATAAATAAACAATTAACTAACTAATCAAATAAAAAAATTAATTAGCATATAATTATTAAATAAACAATTAACTAACTAATCAAATAATTAACAAATTATTAAAAAATAAATAATTGGCTTAACAAAAACTAAATAAATAATTAGCTAGTCTAACAATTGAAATAACTAATCTAACAATTACCAAATACTAAATAAACAAATTAACAACAAATAAACAAATAAAAAAAATTAATTAGCATATAATTAATAAATAAACAATTAACTAACTAATCAAATAATGAACAAATTATTAACAAATAAACAATTGGCTTAACAAAAACTAAATAAATAATTAGCTAGTCTAACAATTGAAATAACTAATCTAACAATTACCAAATACTAAGTAAACAATTAACAACAAATAAACAAATAAAAAAAAAATTAAAAAAAATGAAAAAAGGGGCTGAAAACAGCCCTTTTGCGCACAAAAAAAATGCGTAAAAGTTTTTTTTTTTCCATATTCGCACAATAGTAATGCTTAGGTTAATAATGTAATAGAAAAATCGTAGTAAAATACCTAGATTGAAGCTTTGATTTTGAGTTTTTGAATTGAATTATATGCCGCTTTATTGCGAAGAAACTTATTCCTGTAACTCAATATACCAAAATTATTGACTTTTGGGTTGAAAATGTGAAAACGATGTTTTTGATCGCGTGGGACCTCGGAAAGGGACCTTTAATGGCTGATTTTCATTTTTTTTTTTGAATTAGGGGGACCAGTGGGGAAGAAGAAGGGCCCGATATATTTGACATCTTTTACGCACATTACTAACGAAAGGACTTAAGTGTAAAACTACACTTTGGTCCTTTTACGCACATAATCTGTGCGTAAAGGCTATTTACGTTTTTTTTTTTTAATGAGTTATTTGGTTCCAAAAATTTATTTTTGGGTTACAAAAAGTCTTGGGCCCAGCTCACATAAAAACATTTAATCGCAAAACGGGACAACGCACATAAAGCTCCAGCAAAAAGGAAACGCCTTATTTTGTTTCATTTTTTTGCGCGGATTGCCCTTCTTTTGGAGTGGTCTTTAAATTTTGCCCCTCATATTTGTGGTCTTTAAATTATGCCTCTCATATTGCTGGTCTTTAATTTTTGCCCTTTGCGTTGCAACCCTGAGCGTTCATGCAGAAATCATGAGGTTCTGGGTTCGAACCCCCGCTCAAGCATAAATTAAAAAAAAAATTGCAAGGCAAGATTTGGGTCGCGTGTATGCGGTCCGTATATATTTGTTAAGGAATTACAAAGTTATGCGGACCGATATACTCTTCCTATGGGCAGACTTAGCATAAGTATGCCGGGTCCGGCATAACTTTGGTAATTCCTTAACAAGTTTATCCAGGTCCGGCATAACTTTGGTAATTCCTTAATAAGTTTATGCCGGGTCCGGCATAACTTTGATAATTCCTTAACAAGTTTATGCCGGGTCAGCCATATTTATGGACAAACTTTTAATGGGACCAGACCAATAAATCATAACAAACCAATAAAGAATGTGGATGTTCTATTCTACCTAAATGTATCTTAATGCATATTCAGGTCTTAAAATGTTGCAAATGTACCTCGGTCACGTTAGTATTTGCACTTACCAAGTTGTGCAAATTGACACATCCTACGATGCGCTAGTAGATAAAATATAAAAACAATATCGGCCTTTTATGAGCATGCTTTGTTTACACAATGTATGATCCGTTTCTTTCCTTTCGGCGTTGCTTTGCTGATGTTAAGTTCAATTTGGTTGCCAATATGCGGAGTTTGAACTAACCAAATTTGGCTTATAAAACAAAGTCTATGTCTTAAGGAGGGCATACTTTTAGTTATGCCTTATGGGGCATACTTTTAGTTATGCCTTAACTAAAAGTCTGCCTCATAAGGCACAACTAGGAAAAGACTTTTAGTTAAGGCTTAACTAAAAGTTTGCCTATAAGTATGCCGGATCCGGCATAAACTTGTGAAGCAATTACCAAAGTTATGCCGGATCCGGCATACTTACGTCAAGTCTGCCCATAAGGCATAAATATGTCGGGTCGCATACTTATGCCAAGTCTGCCCATAAGGCATAAGTATGCCAGGTCCGGCATAACTTTGGTAATTCCTTAACAAGTGTATGCCGGTGGGGGCATAGCGAAATTTAAACTCTGCCTTGCGAATTTTTTTTAAAATTTTGACTGAGTGGGGGTTCGAACCTGGAACCCATAGGTTTTAGCCGAAGGGCAAAATTTAAAGATTTCAAATATGAGGGACAAAATTTAAAAACCACCCCAAAAGAAGGGCAATTCGCATTTTGTTTCTCCTTTTGCAAGAAGATTAAGATTAAGACCATTGGGTCAGTCAAAAAAAAAAAAAAAAACCAAAAGAGAAGGCATAAGACCAAATGTTAGGTAATGGTTCACAATCTTGGGGGAGTTGCCAATCACAAGCTGGCGTTCCATGCTTCGCCAACAGGTCCAATGAAAAGCTCTTTCATGACTTGGCAATGTTGGACATGGACACCTAATAAAACTTGGGCATTGGAAAATATTTGGACTTACCTTTAACAAGCCGAAAGAACTAACTTTTCAGCATTGATATGATTCCAAATCTAAGTAAAACAAAATACTCTATCTTTGTTTTTCTAATTTGTTTATCGATTTTATCTTAACAAAAGCTAATTCAATTGATAGGAAAACTAAATCTCATCAACTCTACTCCTTGAAATTAATTTTTTACTTCTATCCTAAAGAATCTGGGTGGGGACCTTGGGCTAATCTCAAAAAGATTAGAATTCAAGGCTCTCGAGAAAAGTATATACTAATTAAAATATGATACATGTACAAAAATCAGATGCATACTAGAAAGTACCCACAAATAATTATGTACTCACTATAGCTATATTATTTTAGTCAAGGTTAGAGAATTAAAAAAGAATACTTTCGTCCATTTATCTTCAAAAAGAATTACTGTCTCAGTCTCAATTTATGTGATACACTTTCATTTTTTGATGACATGAGAACCCGCAGCCGCTACCTTTCGGGTGCGCACAGGGTAATCTAAAAAAACAATACAATTTTATATTTAGAAATAAATTAACTTACAACTTCTTCTTTTTTTACTCTTAATAAAATAATTTATAGTGACACAAATATCTATGATTTATTTTAGATCACAGATTTCAAAAATCTTTTTCTTCTTTCTTAAATGGGAAAAGTATTCAAAACACACTCAAACTATGGCCAAAATTGCCATAACACACCTCAACTTTGCGGGGTCCTATGACCCCCCCGGACTTATTTTTTGTGTATTATTTTCGCTTTCACCTATGACACAGGACTAGCAAGTGTAGCTACTCTCCTTCGAATACGTAAGAGATGATAAAAACTATATGGACCGGTGTATATTTGCCACGTGGCCGTCCAAATAACGTTTTTAATTCCCCCAAATCCAATCTTAAATCCCCACAAACGGCTAGATCTTCTTCTCTTCTTCCACATTGAGTTCTTCCCCAAATTTTTTGGTAAATTTCTTCTCTTCATGTTTCAATTCTTACCCAAGATTGGATTAGCACAATTTCTTTCCCCAAATTTCTGATTAAAATTCGGGTTAGCTATGGAAGAAACAAGATTGGATTTGAATAAGCTTTGTATGGACAATGAAGATCCAATGTTGAATGAGGAGGTGCGATGCAGTCATGGTGTGTTGCTCCCATTGAAGACTTCCAAGTCCGACAACAATCCCGGAAGAAGATATTGGTCTTGCCCCTACTATGGTTCGAAGAAGTGTAAATTTTTTCGATGGAGGGATCTTTCCAAAGTTGATGAAAGATCGAAATACATTATTTCAAAGTTGGTGAACAAAATGAAGGAGATGCGTGGAGAATTAGCTTCAAAAGAGAAGAAAATTAAGGAGATGGAAGAAGGATGTGGAAGTTCCGAAATTGCCGAGATGTTGAAAGGGATTGAAATGGAAGAACAATGTTGTCTCAAGTGATATGAAAATGAAGGAGATGGAAGAACAATCAAGTGTGATTAATGCTGGCGAAATTGAAAATGCAAAAGAGATAAAATCGAAAAAGAAGGGATCAACAACTTTAGCTCTAATTTGATTTTCACATTTTGTATCTTGTTTTGTTTTGGTATTTGGATCAGTTGGTTAATGCGAGGAAATTCTTCAACTTGTCATGACCAATTGCCTTAGTGTTTCTTGTATTTTTTGAAGTTGAATGGTTTAGTTTTGTGCTTGATGTTAGGTAGGCAGTGCTTGGAAAAATGTCTTTTGTGTTGTGGTTAATGTTAGGTAAGAACTACTTTTCCATTTTATTTTGTCTTGTGGTTAATGTATGTTAGGAATCCTTTCTAGTTTTCTTTTGTTTTGTGTTTAATGTAAGTTTGAAATTGATGAATGAAATCCCTTTAATTTAGAAATCAAAGGTGTTACATGTGCTCCGACATAAACCTTGCTTAAATTGAAAACACGGAGACCGATCTAATCTATTTCTATGATCTCTTTTGTTTTTTTTTCAACAAGGAAGTGTATCCGGTCTCTAGCGACGACACGGTGCCTTGAAACACAATATATCCCACAATCCTGAATCCGTTAGCATCTATAAATTCTTTCCATCCTTGATAGAGCCACGTATGAGCACCAACTTTGTATTTCATTTTGTATGAAGTTCTGGGTTCGAACCCCCGCTCAGGCATAAAATAAAAAAATAATTTCGCAAGGCAGGGTCGGGAGTGTATGCGGATCAAACATACAATCTTTAAGAAAAAGTTAAAGTTATGCGGATCCGCATAACTAAATGTACGCCCTCAAGACAAAGTACGCACTCATCCGGCGGTTTTTAGTTAAACATAACTAAAAGTCCGCCGGGGGCATACAAAATTTAAACTTTGCCTTATAAGGCAAACTTTTTTTTTTTTGGTTGAAAGTCTATTTTATTCCATCCAAAAACTTTTCTGACAAGATAATACTTTTCCATGTAACTTTGGTTTATATGCTTGAAAAAATACATATATATGCTTGAAGGCAAAGTTTGCCCATAAGGCATAAGTATGCCCCCATCGGCATAAGTTTGGTAAATCCTTAACAAGTTTATGCCGATGGGGGCATACTTTTAAAGGGCAAACTTTTATGCCGGATCCGGCATAAACTTGTGAAGGAATTATCAAAGTTATGCCGGATCCGGCATAAACTTGTGTAAGTGAAAGCCTATATTTATAATGTCTTTTGCAATAAATTCCCCACTACTTAACCCCCAACCACCTTAGTCAATGTTTTTGACCACCTTTAAATCCGGTCAAAAGCTTGACCACATTTGGTTTGCAACATTAATTTTGTTCAAAATGCTTGACCAGATTTGGTGAGCAACATTAATGCAGTTCAAATGCATGACCAACAGATTTCACTTGGTCCATAAACTGCAGTTTGAAAAAGAAACAGCTGCACCAACATAGGTTGCACATTCTGGACATTAAACATGTGCACCAACAATTTCAAATAGAAACAGACATTCTGGACCGGACATTAAACATGTGCACTGATGTTACTGCTGAAAGAGACAGGACTTAATAATAGAAACGAGACTCGCTATATATAAACACTTGCACCAATATAAGTTTGTACAAAGTAGTGCATCACATTCATGATGATGCAACATTCAAATGCGAGCATAATGTCACAAAACAAGCATCTAAGCCACGCCTACTTTAGTTTGTTTATGAACGCAAAAACTAACAACTACATTAACTTGTTCTACCAACTACCAACATATTAACACTACTTTCACGGATCCTTTGTCTCATGAGTTCGGGTTGTCTTGTCACTTTTTTCCTTTTATTTACCCTCATCTCTTCAAGCCGGGCTTGTCATTCTTTAACTTTGCCCTTCCACCTCACTCCCGATCCTTGCTTTGTGACCAAGGTCCCCAAGAATATCACACCTTATATGCTTTCTTGGAGCAAGATCAATTATCCTACTACTTGGCAAGCCATGTCGTAGACAAAGCAAAACAATTGTTTATAGTTAGTAAACTCACTTGCAACAAATATACCCAATCCAACAAATATTTCAAGCCACTTACATTGTATGTTGTAAATCCATTTTTAAAGGACAAATATACCCATTCCAACGATCCCTAGGCCTTTTGTACGGGATAGTTCTTCCTCTTTCATTATCAACAAATTGTACACTAGAAGCTTGAGAGGTTTTCTTGGTCTTCCCCTCCTCACATTAGACCGAGAAGCGAGCGGGTTGATCGGGTGCATTAGGCGCAACAAAAAAGCGGCACTAGCTTCGCAGGTTTTTCTTGGTCTTCCCTCCTCACGTTAGACCGAGAAGCAAAGGGTTGATCGTGTGCATAACTTGTTGCATTTTCAAACCATTTAGCACTAATGGTTGTCCTCCTTGTTCCCATACCTCTTGTTGGTGCTTGAGAAGTACTCTTTGGCCTTGCACCCGTTGGTGGTGGTGCTTGAGAAGTACTCCTTGGCCTTGCACTTGCTCTTGCTGGTGCATCAGAAGTTAATGGATTTTTCCTTGGCCTTCCCCTAGCTTTTGCTGGTGCTTCATAGCTGATTGAAGCCCCTACAATTTTGAGAAACAATTATATATGAATGGACAGAAACTAAATGAAGAAAAAAAAAGTGATTGTCATACCTTTTGCATGTCTGATATCACGTGTAGTTCTTTGCCATCTCCCATTCCCAAATCAGCTATCAACAATTTCAAAAACCATGTCCAAGTGTTCTTATTCTCATATTCCACTATAGCCCAAGTAATAGGCAACATTTGATTATTAGCATCTTTAGCAACAACAACCAATAGTTGTCCTTTGGTTATTCCCTTTAAGAAATAGTCATCCAAACCAATACATTTCCTACAGCCACCTAAAAAATATTTTTTCAAAGCATCAAAGCAAATATAAAAACTTTCAAACACCAACCTACCACTTTCACCAGAGTCATCAACCTTAACAACACAAGTACTCCCAGATTAGTCCTCAACATTTCATCCCTATAGTCAAATATTCTTCCAAACTCTAACACATGATCACCCATGATTTCTTGGAGTACTTTAGCTCTAGCTCTCTTTGCGGTGGTTTTTCCAACATGTATATTAAGTTCTTCCCTAATCAACTGCTGAAACTTGAAAATCCTAATGTTTGGTCATTACGTAATTCTATTCTTGTAATGTTTAGACAAGAACTTAGCATTGCACATGTAATTTCTAGTAGTCTTCACACACCTATGTTTAGGATTGTAGGTTTTGATCATGAAATCATTAGTCTTCTTGTCAAGACTTGCATATAGCGACCATGGGCACCATCCCTACACCTCACCCTAACCTTTTGGGCTCATTGACAAATTTCTCTAACCGCACACCCCTTTGAAGTGCATATTTTGTAACGATCCCTAAACTCATTCACATCCTCAAAAACCATCCCCAACTCCCACATCACTTTTTCAACAGCTTTGTCAAAAATTATCCTTCTCCTAGCCCTCCTAGACCCCGACTCATCATCAGATCGATTCAACACTATATGCATCGAACCGACATACACCGGCTCATCCCCGCAACCTTACCTTTCAAGCTTGTATCGGCGAGTGAGGCCAGCATCAAAGCCCATCCGGACCAACTTCACCAACAGAATTTCTCCGGGGTCATTTGGTATCCTTTCTCTTCTTTTCCTCCTCGATACGACCTCTTTTCACCCCCTCAAATTTATGCACTCTTCATGAACATCATCACTTTCATGTTCAAAGAGATCATGTTCATTAAAGAGTTCGAGCTTGGTCGACTCGAACTATCATCGCCGGATCGGGTCGATTCAAGAATAGGAAATTCACTACTTAACGGGTCTTCGTAAGTTGTTAGCGGTTCACCAGCTTCATCGGTTCGTAGCAACTGCGCAGCTTCGATGATTCTTTGGTTCTTTATTAAAAGCAAACCCATCCCCTTCTTGGATACCCCCATCCCTTTCTTTATTAAAAGCAACCAAAGATTCTTATGGGGCTGGTGTATTCCAACAAAGCAATGGGACCATCTACATTATCTAAATTATCAACCATGTGACAGACATAGATTTCAATAGTATCCCCATTTTCAAAACTTTGTGAAATTTCGAAAATGTCCCTATCGGGATTTCTACAACACTATCACTATTAGGTATCCTAACACAAAATGAACAACTTGTAGATACCCTAGTTCTTTAATATAATCCCTTAGTTCAAAAAAGGACAACCTATCCACATCAATATCCAAAAACTCTGTTATTTGTCCACCCTCATACTTTGGTTGGCCACTACTAACATCCAAAACCCCACCATGATACCATCTCAATGTTACTAATACAAACCACTCATACCTGAAATTACAATTCAGTAATAGTACAAACAATCACACCACACATATACAATAACAATAGATGGTCAACAACAATCACAACCCCACACACACATCAAATAACAACAATTAAATTCGGACTTCGACAATACAAGGCCAAACAAAGGTATAAAATCACATTTTGGGGTGAAAATAAATTGGACGCAATTACAACAAGAATACTACACGACATAAGATTACACATCTCTTAACCCCAAATAACCCCAATTTAAACTAGGAAAACCCATAATTTTTTAACAAACCCTAGAAATTCATACGACAATTCCATAAATCCTATATAATATGGAAAAAAATAAACTTTATGCGTACAAATACCGACAAAGAACAAGACTAACCTGGTATTTTTTCGGTTCACTAAAAGCAAGATCAATCGACGATTTCGGTCAAAATCCACCGCGATGTTACCACCTAAAGTTAGTTTAACTATGATTCACAACGATTTGCGCTTAAAATGGTATTTGAGTGATTAATATGGCGTAAATCGAGTGGAAGGTGAGAGAGAATTTTGGATTTCAAATTTTGGAAACCAAAATAATGAAAATGACCCGTCTGATTTTAATTTTATGAGCGCGTGCATACACTCAAACTCGTTTGAGTGACTTTGTCCCATTGAAAGCGAAAATAATACACAAAAAATAAGTCCAGGGGTAAGTCATAGACCCCGCAGTGAAAGTTAGTGTGTTATGTTAATTTTGGTAATATTTGAGTGTGTTTTGAATACTTTTCCCTTCTTAAATCTAGCATTTTGACATAAATTAGAATGAAGGGGTAATTTATTGTCCCGAATTTCCAACAATACCAACATTTTCAAGATAAGAGGACTAACTTTCAGAGAAAGAAAACAGCTTTTCTTCCCGATGGACATGTTGTTGTCAAAAATAAGCGGTTCAAATTGGGAAACTTTGAATGTCGTGTTAGTCGTGGAAAGTTGAAACAGTGTTGTTAATGTGTGGTAGCTAGTCATTTTCGGAGCAGAGACTCCACAAAGAATTTTTCACACTTCTTTTCTCTTTTCTGCCATCAATTTATTGTACTCCTAATTAACAAGGAGACCGGCCTAGCCATGTGACACGGCGACGCCGTGAAGGTGCACATGACACGTCGGCGGTGCTTCTTTTCTTCCTTAAAAAAGAAAAGGAATTCGAGATGAAGTCGAAGGCGGATTTAGAATTTCAAATTTATGGATACCTTCAGCAAACTCAATATTAATATATAATAATAATTGAGTTCATAATTAAATATTTATTAAGGAAAAATAGAATTCGTGACGGTCAGCTTATGTTGCTAAGCGACAAAAATCCGTCGCTAATTCTATTTCAAGACGGATTATTAAAAATCTTTGTTAGCTACGAGTTATTTAGTAACATACAAGCTCAATATCAGCTCGTAGCGACATATTATTAAAAATCTTTGTTACCCACGAGCTATTTAGCGACACAAATTTCATAATTTCTATTTTTTGTAGTGGATTAATGAATTTCTTAATGTATATATATAGTGTTTGGGCCAAATCTATTGGTTCCGTGAACTCGTAGTACATTATGCTCTAGATCCACCTCTAGCGACACCTCAATTCAATATTAACTAAGAAAAATAAAGAAAAACGAAGGAAAAGAAGGTTGTGGTCTTTTTAGTTATTGGATTAATTAATTTGAATTCGTATTAAGTAAATCCACTAAAAGGATTACGTGCTTTCTATCGAAAGATTCTTTTGAATTGGCGATTGCAATTGAAATTTCTTCTATTAGATTTAAGCTATGAGAAAAAATATATGATATACATCAAGAGAGAAGGGAATTTTGACAAATAGTATCAACCGAAGTTCACATGTACTTAAATTAGATTCGTATTGACTTGGTTTACTCTTTTTTGTTTTTGCCTAACGGATTTGGCATCATGTTCTAAATTCAATTAACCTTCATTCAACAATAATAAAAATGAAAACATAAACAGAGAGAAGATTGTGCATGTGCACTTTTACATGTGATACCATGAACTTCTGAGTTTGTGATGTGCTTCACGTACATATAATTAGTGGACAACTTCGCCCCCCCCCCCCCCCCCCCCCCCCCCAAATTCTTCTTTTTTCTTTTTTTCTTTTGAGATGAAATATTTTTTGAAGGATATTATTATGCTAATACAGGATGCTTTTGTGTACGGGGCTTCCCTGTACTCTTCATCTCAAAATAATTACTTTTAGATCAAATTTAATATAACAATGTATGAAATACTTACTCTAAATAATCGGGGAAGTCAAATAAAGTCTAACTACTTGGGAAAAGAGAAGTAGAAGAAGAAGCATTTAAAATAAGAGCATGTTTGGAATGGCTTATTTTAGGTGTTTTTAAGCCAAAATAGTTCTTAAGTATTTTTATACAGTAGTATTTGAGTGAGATAAAAAAATATTTTTTAGCACTTATTTTTAAGTCAAAATAATAAAAATAAGCCAAAAGTTATAAATTAGGATTCTAGCTTACGACTTATGCCAGTCATCGGTCGGGTCAAATTGGGTTCAGCAGATTTCGGATTATAATTTCGATTTTCGGATTTCTCAAAATGTAAGGTTTGGATCGGATTTTTTAAACTCGGATTCATTAAATTGATTTGCATATTTCGGATTTTCGATTCGGCCTATAAGTTGAATTGCTTCTTCTTCTTCTTACAAAATGAGCAACCAAATAAAATATTCATACAAAATTTTCTTAATATATAGTTTCTCGTTGCTATCACAATCATATAAGTAAAGTATACAAGCAATAAAATCATTGCCAAGGATGCAACAGAAGCACTGGTCCTATGAATTAACAATTCCAATTTAGTAAAATCATCCCATACATAGAATATACTGACAATAAAATAAAAAGAAAATCTAAAAATAGTCATCTAAAATTAACAAATTCAAACATATCGAACTTAGTAATATTTGTTAATATACTTGATGTGTAATGAGTAGGATATATATGACATTATGACTTATTAATAGACATATAGGTAATGCGCTAATATCTAATGGATAGTCGGGTAGGCTAAACATACGGTATAAGAAATTCAATTTTAGGATATCCAAAAATCCAAAGTTTCAAATCCAAAATCCGATTCAAAATTTAAAAATTTAAAATTAAATCTGAAACCCAATCCAGAATTTGAAAATTTCAAAATATCAGTCCAAAATATTTGGATTTCAGTTAAATTTTGGATTTATCCAAACTATGCACACCCCTTATGCTTACCAGACATAAGTTATAAGCTCACTTAAACAGGACTTAAACAGGCTCTAAATGAATATATTCTTGAAGGTGAGTTAGAAAGAGAGAAAAAAAGAGAAAAGGAGAGAAGAAATTGATAGAAGGAGAGGTCCATGTCACAGGTGGGGTAGTAGTATTTATAAAGAAGAAAACGAGCCTCATAAATTGGCCGCAAATTGGCCGCGTCTCGCGGGGAGTTGATGGACAGGGGTGGACCTTTCCCTGTTCTTTTGTATTTTTCACCCTTTTCCCTACTAAATAAATTCACCTTTAGGACAACATATAGAAGACAAAAAGAGACTAAATAGTTAGAAGAATTTGGTAAGGAATTCACTAATGATGCAAAGGAATTACATTATTTTCTTATTTAATAGGCTATAGAAAGTTATTCCTTTGGTTTAAAAAAGTGTCCACTTAATCATTTGCATACGCTTACGAAAATATTAATTTTTAAGCAAAAATAGATTATTTGACTAAGTTATTTTTAATGAAATAGGTATTGGGATTTAGAGCCTGTTTGGATTGGCTTATAAGTTGTTTTCAGCTTTTTTGAGTGTTTGGCTGGTCAACTTAAAGTCATTTTGTGCTTAAAATAAGCTCAAAAAAATAATTGAGCCCGTTTGACTTAGCTTATCTAAAGCAGCTTATAAGCTGCAAACAGCTTATAAGCTGCTTAAAATAAGCCCATCCAAACAGGCTCTTAGTCCTTTAACACTTAATAACATTTTTTTGCGCGGAGTGCCCTTCTTTTGGGGTGGTCTTTAAATTTTGCCCCTCATATTTGTGGTCTTTAAATTATGCCCCTCATATTGCTGGTCTTTAATTTTTGCCCTTCGCATTGCAACTTTGAGCTTTCGCGCTAAATAATGAGGTTACGAGTTCGAACCCCCGCTCAAGCATAAATTAAAAAAAAAAAATCGCAAGACAAGGTTTGAGTCGCGTGTATGCCGACCCGCATACTTTTGTTAAGGAATTACACATTTTATGCCGACCCGCATACTCATGCCTTATAAAGACTTGGCATAAGTATGCCGGTCCGCATAACTTTGATAATTCCTTCACAAAGTTATGCCGGTTGGGGCATACTTTTAATGGGCAAACTTTTATGCCGGACCCGGAATAACTTTGTGAAGGAATTATCAAAGTTATGCTTGGACCGATACTTATGCCAAGTCCGCCCATAAGGCATAAGTATGCCGGTCCGCATAACTTTAGTAATTCCTTCACAAAGTTATGCCGGTGGGGGCATACTTTTAACGGGCAAACTTTTATAAATGCGATCCGTAAACTTTTGAATGAATTATCAAAGTTATGTCGACCGCATACTTATGCCAAATCGCCCATAAGGCATAAGTATGCCGGTCCGCATAACTTTGTAATTCCTTCACAAGTGTATGCCGTCAGGGGCATAGCGAAATTTAAACTTGTCTTGCGAATTTTTTTTAAAATTTTAACTCGCGTGTGGTTCGAACCCGGAACCTATGGGTTTTTAATGGGCAAAATTTAAAGATTTCAAATATGAGGGGCAAAATTTAAAGACCACCCCAAACGAAGGGCAATTCTGCGAATTGCCCACTTAATAATGACAAATTTGAAAAAATATGGCAAGTGAACACTCTTTTTGAATAAAAAAATAAAAGCTAAGTAGACACTCTTTTTCAACCGGAGAAAGTATTATACTCCTATTAAGAATTACTTTTACTCCATTAAGATCATCTACAATGATAGACCGGAATACGTAATACTCCATCTGTCACTAAATAAGTCTAATTGTTTTAGCTCATTTCATATCCATTAAGAAGTTAATAAATACAATTTATATAGTTTACTAAACTACTCCGTTTTATTAGTTATTTTCAGAAAATTGAACACTATTAAAAAAAAAATAGTTCTTTAATAAAAGAGACAGTTGAAAAGAATATATATTAATTTTGTCTTAAACTTTTAAATCGATTGTTATTTTTGTCCAAATTCATTGTTAAAACAACACTTATTTAGGACGGAGGAAGTAAACTAAAAGGCACATTAAATTTGTCTCGGTAATTAAGGTGGTGAGTCATCATTGGTAATCTTCCTGAACATTAACACTAGAAAGTTAACACCTGAAGTTGTGTTAGAAAAGTGCAGCAGTTCGAGAGTAGTGTCAGAACCGACCGTCCGGCCTTGGCGTGCGCTAATGTTCAAACATTCACTCTCTGACATATGACAATATATAGCCTAATCCACAAGCAAAAGGATGGATCAAACAACCCAAAATAAAAATAAAAAGAAAAATAATTTTGTTGTACTCTTTTTTCTCTGGAAACAGACACTACTAATATATTAACATATATCTACATAAATACATTAGAGTTTATGGCATTTAAGCCGTTTAGTTGTTCCAGGTAACCACCCGTTTGGTCATTACATTGCAGTACGGTTATGAGTGAATGCCTCAAAATTGATAGAATTTTCCTCATTTAAAATTTACTACCTCTCAATTTCAATTTATTTATCTTATTTTCCTTATATTAATTGTTAAAAAAATATCACTTTCTATATTTAGTAACTCTTTGCATCCAATATCTTACATGACAAATTCTTTTTGATAACCGTATTATCCGGTCAGCTTGCACATGCCTCGACTAATTCCACGAGATATCTGTCACCTCTCGCGAGCAACAGGTACCAGGATACTCTGCCCACCAAAGATAGGACATATGAAAAAGATCGCATAGTGTATGTTTTCGTCTCTGCTAGAATTTGAACATGGCAAAGATAATTATGGTGTTCGGGCCAGGGGTGGAGCTAGGTAGTGGCCAGGTGGTTCACCCGAACCCCTTCGACGAAAAATTACTTACATGTATAGGGTTAAAATTATTTTTTATGTATATATAGTAGATTCTGAACCTGCTTAACTGTTCGTATATTTATTTCTTTATAGTTTTGAACCTCCTTGATTAAAATTCTAGCTCCGCCACTGCACGGAATACCTGTCACCTCTCACCAACAACAGGTACCAAGTAACCAAATATCCTATATGACATATTTAAAACCACAAAATGCAAAAGGTATTTTATTATACTATACACATATTCAGTTTAAGAAAGACAAGATTCTAAAGCCTTCTTTATTTTTTTAAATTTGGTGTCGAGTCAACTAAGACAAACAAATTGACATGAAAAATGTTCATCATTTATCTCAACTTATGTGATATACTTTTTTTAAGTTTATTCCAAAAAAGATGCTACCTTTAAAAAATAATTTTAATTAGAATTCTCATTTTACATTATTGGACTGAAAAATGAGTAACGTCGATGATCGCATCTAGCTCTGTTATGTCGAAGAAGGTTGTCCTCGGAAACGAATTCAGTATTAATATTTTATGAATTCTATATTTTAAAATAGCGATCAGTTGTTAGTAACTAAATTCTAAACTTTAATTTTTATACACATTAATATATTTCTTATATAAGGACAAAGTTTAAACTAAAGATATTGAAATCGTCTGATTGTCAAATAGCTTAGTTTGGTCGGCCATGGAAGATAGGGGGAAGGCATAAAAGAGCAAAGTTTGAAAGGAAAACAATAATAATGTAATATTGAGTTTTCACGCGTTCAAATTTGAGTGAAAAACATATGGCACTATGTCAGCTTGAATGGTTTAGGAGACACATTGTTGGTAAAAGGCGGTGCTTATTATAAACAAAAGAATTCTGTGCAGATATAACTTTTATTTGAACAAAATGAAAAAATACGATTTTTATTACTCTTATATAATAAAATAACTACTAAATGATGGACTCGGTGAAGACCAAATATGTTTATCTAAGTGCTCCTACATTTCTTTTCAACTGAGGAACAAGTCAGTCATTTAGACAATTATAAATGCTTAATTGATTGTTGGTGACAACTTTAATTTAAATAGTTTATTTATATATTTATCAGAATGTACATTTGGCATAAATGTTTTTATTTTGAATGCATATCAGAATGTACATTTGGTATAAATGTTTTTATTTTGAATGCACTAACTCCAAATTCTAATGCTACTTCAAATCATTTATAAAGAAGTTGTTCAAAATTCGAAAAAGAAAAAGAAGAGCAAATATCAGATTTTGTGCCTAATATTACAATGAATATTAACTTCCAAACTTTTCTTTGGTATTCACCAAGATACATGAAAAATCCTTTCCTTTCCCGAAAAAAATTTGAATTATTTTCTAAATATGTGATGTATTTTGAATTATTTTTTAAATATATCATTTTTGAGGAGTTAATAAGAAACTGAATCGGAGAGGAGTATATATCATGTGGATCTGCTGCTACCCAAAATCATAGAAAAGATCATTCAAAAAAAAAAAAAAATCTTATGCCCATTATTAGGAGAACATTAGCGTCCAAAACTGGCATGGTACATAACCAAGAAATTTTAGAATCCATTCCTTTCCAGAAAGAAAATCATATCATGTTTATGGGTGAAAGCACTGTACCTCAATCCCAAGAGAATCATTTCTCTAATTATTATTTTCCTAGTCTAATAATAGACCCAAAAAAGACCTTCAATTTTTAATTACTAGGAGCGTCAGTTGTATATTCTCTCTCTCCCGATTTACGTGGCACCGTTCGGATTTCAACAGTCAAATAATTTAATTTTGACCATAAATTCGTACATGAAATCTTCAAGTTTTTTAAAATAAAATTTATATATTTAAAAATTACGTAAAAAAAAATATAAGTCAGAATTATTTACAATTCAACATATTTAAAAGATATACTCCCTTCGTCCCAACATATGTAACATAGTTTGACTGGACAAATTGTTTAAGAAAGAACGAAAGACTTATGAATTTTATGATCTAAAACAAGTCAAAGAAAATAGGCTAGAAATCATTTCATTAAGAGTAAAATGAAAATTTTAGAGTTAAATTTTCGTTAAATATAAAAAGATAACATTTTTTTTTGGACTGATTAAAAAGTAAAGAATAAGTGGTCCGCCTTCCTGATCTCCGCATACGGGAGCCTATAAGACCGGGGCACGCTTTTTTTTAAAAAAAAAGAAAAGATCATATAAATCGAGATTGTCGAGTATTTAAAAATTACCACAAAGAAACACTAATCACAAATCCGCATGATTTATACATAAATCGATTTTAGAAAGTATTATAATAAGAAGAATAAAAAATAAAACATGGGGCCCACATGAGTGTATATTAATACAGGTATACACTATACGTCCAAATCTTGTCTTTATTCTGTGTGCGCTATAGTCTTCTCTCCCGCTTTTGCTTTACTTTCTCGTTACCCTTTTCTTCGCTTGCTTTTACTCACTCTCTGTTTACTTCAACTCACACAAGCAAAACAAAAAAAGTCTCAATTTTGTGATGACCCTTTTAAGGAATTAACCAAAAGAAGAAGAGATTATGGAGTGGGAAAAACAACAGCAACAGCAACAACCAGTGGCTCCACCACAGACGGCGGAGGAGTTGAACAGTGGTGGTGGTGGTGGTGGTGGTGGTGGTGGGATGTTTGTGAAAGTGATGACAGATGAACAAATGGAAGTATTAAGGAAGCAAATAGCAGTTTATGCTACTATTTGTGAACAGCTTGTTGATTTGCATAAATCCATGGCTACACAACACGATCTTGCTGGTCCCTTTTCTTTATCTCTCTCTCTCCCTCCAATTATTGCTCTGTGTATATATATATATATATATATTTGGTGTTTTCAAGTTTGTAGTTGGTTGATATATAAGTGAAAAAGGGTTCATTTTACTAATTATAATGGTGATATAATTGGACCCTTTTCTCTCAATTCTCTGAAAAATGGATCAATTTTGTGTTCTTTCTTCTCTTCATCATTTTGGTGTTCTTATGTTTTTGTTTTTTCCCTCTAGGAATCAAGTTCAAAAACTTAACGGAAAATAGAAAAAGGAAATCATTTTTCAAATTTATTACCTTTTCTACCTGCATAATATTTATGGTTACTTGGTAAAAAAGAATCAAATAGTCCTATTCAATTTTTTAAGCTCTTGTCTTTCCTTTTGGTATAGGATTTCATTCTATTGATTCTTTCTGTTTTCAAAGTTTTGAATGTCTTTTCTTTTGGTGTAGAATCTCATATTGATTCTTTATGTTTATTCTGACTCTTCCCATCCATATATATAATCCTTTGAGACCTGATAATTTATCTGGAGTAAGAAAGACAGAATTGAAAACTGATCTTCAGTGCTTAGATTTTTTTTATTAGCTGCAGTGATGTGTAATAAAGTACATTTGCTTCACTTCTTCAAAATGACCAGGTCAATAAACCTTGGCTCCTCTAATTATGAGGGTCCTGAAAAAATGTACCAGTTTAATGTATTACAATGATCCATGACTCTGCTGAAATTTTAGTTGATTGCAATGATCAATGCATGGATTTAGGTGTATTTCGCCGGCTTCAGGTTTCATATATTTTTATTCGATGAACATTTCAATGGCGACCAGATTATAAACTCTCCTTTCGCATGGTTCTTCAAATTTGTATATGATAAAAATGCCATTTCCATAGTTCAAGATATTAGTATTTGTTTCATTCAACTAAAGAGTGAATGAATGATTGTATTGTGGAATCATTGTTATTTGAATGGTTTGCTTAGGCCATCCTGCTAAAGGGACCAAATTAGGCATGAAATTGACTTTAACCGAGATGCAAGAAGCTGTTGATATATTAATGGTCTTAATATATTGTGCATAACATCCATATGTTTGACTTGCTGCTGTAGTATTCTCTCTGTATGATTGTCCACAAGTCTTTAACTACTTTTGAAAATTCATCTAATGTTAGCAAAATGTGTACCTGCTATCTCAGGAGCCAGACTAGGAAATTTGTACTGCGATCCACTGGTGACAGCCGCTGGCCATAAAATCACTGGCAGACAACGCTGGACTCCAACACCTATGCAACTTCAGATTCTTGAGCGAATTTTCGAACAAGGCAATGGAACTCCAAGCAAACAGAAGATCAAAGAGATAACTTCTGAGTTATCTCAACATGGCCAAATTTCTGAAACAAATGTGTATAATTGGTTTCAAAATAGGCGTGCTCGATCAAAAAGGAAGCAACAGGTTGCAGCTACAAACAACACTGAATCAGAGGTGGAGACAGAGGTTGAGTCACCTAATGAAAAGAAAACAAAGCCAGAGGATCTGCAGTCTTCTCACATGCCAACTTCAATGGCTGAAGACCTTGGCTATCAGAACCCTGAAGTGAGCTCTGGAATGCATTCAATAGATCCACGAACCAGTAAACCCGAGCCTATGTTTCCATCAGAAGGTAGTTCAAAACCTGCTGCAAGTTATGGCCAAATGTCCTTCTATGGAATGTCTAATCCAAGTATGTTTCTTCTATTTCCTATATCATCATTTTGGTTTATACCAGCGTCCTGCCATATGCTTTTGTATTTGGATATAAATGGAAGTGCTTTTCTGTCTAATTCTAAATATGAATCATAGCTAAAATTGCTTCGGGTCTCAATTCTCAATCAGTCGTCATAGTGATAGATACGAACTAGGTGATGTGAAATTCTGCGTTTTAGACTTCTAGCGAATCATAATCATTTAGTCTTTTGTACTTTCTGCATTCGTGTGACGTTTCACGGGGATAAGAAGAACGTTGTCGACCTGCATTTTAAACTATTGTACTTTAAAGTACAATAGCCATAGTCACAATTGTCACCTGTTCTAGCACACTTCATCAACTCCCTTTGTCGAACGTAACAATCTCTTATACCCTTACCATTAGCTCTTTGTTAGTCCTCAAAGGCATAGAAGAATTTGTCGTCAACTACAAACTTAGTCCAAACTCGATGCACCAGAAACAACAAGGGAAGAACAGGACTAATGAAATTCACCCATGGCTAACACCTAGATCAAATGGAAGGAGAATTGTTATTCAGGATTCATATAGCCGACCCTAGGTAGCTGACCTATAATTATTTATTTTATATATATTTTGATAGTTAGATGTGATAAAACCGGATATGCAGGAATGGACCAGCTAATGGGAAAGATGGAAGTGCCAGGGAGCTATCATCCATATCTACATGCAGAAGACTACAACATGACCGGCTAACTATCAATTTGGAAACGGGGCTTCGTGAGTGTTTGAGAAATTTAGGAGTTATGCTGCTCTTGCAGTTAGCCACTGATTGATGATTATATTACAGGATGTCTCTGTGTATGGAAATATGTACTTATATGGACCACGCTTATAGGAACTATATAGTAAATAGTACTCTCTGTTTAAACCGCTAAAGCACTTTCACTTTCCTGTGTCTGCATATTTGTCTCTCTTTAGCAATTCATATCATTTTCCTCTGAAACTAGGTTGTTTTTCTTGGGCTGCTTGTAGAAATACGGTGTTATAAATTTGTTCAAAAATGTTTCTTTTAATCGTTTTCATTTCTCCATTTGCTTTGTAATTTTTACTTTGGAAGTAATAGCACATGAAAAGAGGGCCGGGACCTTCTTGTGAGTGAAGTTTCTGCATGATGCAGGGTCATGTTCTGAATTTCAAAGAAAGATGTTAAGTAGATTCCCACTGTTCAACACGTTGCATACATTTTTTATTTTTTTAAGCACATTATAGGAGCCTTCTTTCAACCAAAAAGAAGGTTGTTGACTTTTTGGTCCCTTTTTCCTAATATCTTACCGACATTATCTATGCATTTTCTAAGAGAGAAATGTGAATATACACACATTATTCTTTTAACAGAAACCATTCGAGCTGATAAAGGAGAAATTGGAAGACAAATACCTGCCTTAGTCTTGCAAGCAAAGCTACTTAATATTTGTGCTATTGTCTTGCCAAAAGAAAAAATTGTATTAGTGAAAAATACTAGCAAATATCGGATGAATTAGTCAAAGTACCGAACACCATCTTTATAAAGGAAAAAAAGATCACTCATGATGAGTTTCAGCCTTTAATGACATATAATCATGTCATAAGAATTCTTAGCTTTAGACCTTTGAATAATAATAATAATAATGAAACATAGGGCCCGTTTGACCATGAAAGTTATCACTTTTTTTCGGAAAACGTTTTTACTTTATTTGCAAATCAACGTTTGGCCATAGAAATTTCAAATACAAATTCAAGTTGTATTTGAAATTTGAAAAACACCAAAAAACTTATTTTCACTTTTTTCACTTTCAAACAACCAAATATTCTTTGCAAAAACTATAACCAAACAAAACTCCATCTTCAACTCCAACTCCAAAATACCAAATAAAGTGGAAAATATTTGGTTTTAATGGCCAAACGCCTACTTAATAAGATAATCTTAGATCCTACATTTTGCGGTATACATAGATTAAGGAAACATACATATACCATAGACAAGAAAAAACTATTGCTTTTTATTATGTATTCTGATTCATCTACCTCTTCAAACATTGCTTTTCACGCTCTATGTAAGCCACATGTTTTGAAAGCTTTGCTGAATGAATGTTAGTTTTCAATGCCAACTATAATGTCCTATGGACCCTTACATCTATTGCTAACGAGAATTGCGCAAGGCCTTTGTTAGTTTTCAATGTCAACTATAATCTCCTATGGACCCTTACATCTATTGCTAACGAGAATTGCGCAAGGCCTCAAAGTTTAAATTTTTAGTTTCCTGTAATTTCTGGATTACTCTTCCTCTCCTTGTTGGCATTTCAAAATAGAACGATTTTAAGGGATGACTTGTACTCCATACACATGCTTTGCATAATATAGCAGTTCATTTTGTTCATCTAGCTTCTTCTTCCATCTCATTGGATTATTCTTCCTTTCCAGTCAAGATTTTAGCCCGAGTCTGGAAGGCTTTATCTGCTGCCATTTAAATATGGACAATACATTAAGGCAACTTCGTACATAGCTTGGTAGCACATTTGTTTTGTATACAAAATGTCATGGCTTCAAATCCAAAGTTACAAGGGATTAACTGATAGCTCTTCAAAGTGGAGATAATCTTTGATCAGTTAAATCTCAGCTGAATCTTTGATTAGGAAAAGATTTCGAGGCGCGTGTCCACTACACTTAAAGATACAATGCATGAAGTTCTCCATTAAGTTATCTCATATATGCTTGGTGCTTCCCTAGTAAAAAAATTCTTTTTAGCTACACAGTTCAAAGAAGGTAATATGCTGTTAACCTTAACAAAAATCATATTCATGCAACTCTTATGCAGCTCGAATTGTGGGAGCATAGCTGGGCTGGCTAGCAGGCTCCACTGTGACGAGGGTAAGGAGTACTAGAACAGCAATGTAAACAGAAGTTCCATATGTTTGAGGAGATTTAATAGCACCACTGTTCCATTATCATTTAATATTGTCTAGCAAAATCAGAGGGTTGGGACATAAAAGATTACCCATCTCAACTGTTCAATGATGTTACATCAAAGAAGCTATTTCATTATCATAGCATTTCTTATACACAGTGAGATACTTTGGTTTTACATGGAAACTGTACAAGCCATTACCTTTTCCTTTTTTTTTTTTTTTTTGTGTGTGTGTGTGTGTATGAGGGAGAGGGAGAGAGTTGCTGCCACCAAAGGCTAGTGTTACATTCAGTACATATATTTATTTGTTGAATCTGCATTGACACACCGTGCTCCAGATACACATTATCCTTCAATGTGATGACCGCAGACTGGATATCTTCAGCACGAAATTATTCCTTGGTAGGTAGCAAGCAGAACCAAATTAGGTACACTCACGAGAGCTTTTTGATACTAGGATACGGCTGGTCTTAGTCGCTTTGCTGCACGCTCTAGGTTGATTTCATGCCGATGTAATCCATGCCATGCCTCGGAGGAACCCCTACTCCACGAAGCTGACTTAGAAATCTGCTCATGCAGAGCATCCAAGTTGACAAGAGGGACAGTAGTCGGCCGCCCATGAGCACACTAACAAACGAAAAGATAATCCAGCCATTAATATTATGGAATTCCTCTCTAAGCATACCCATCGAATGCAGGTTCAGCACAACTCTGGGTAGATATTTTCTAAAATGTAATTTTCCACTCACTTGAAAACACAATGAAGTCTGCTTCAACTCCTCAACAATGAGAGAACATTCTGAAGGCAACAACACATCTCCAAACATAATTGCACCTTAAGAAAAAAAAATAGAATGGTGACATCATGAATCAATCTTCACCCAAGTTAGTTGGTATGTATGATATATTTGATCCTCATTCCTCTGTATGTTTTCCACTCTACCCATGTCATAATTATTGTTCCAATTCTAAATAAAGACGAAGTCATCAGGAATATTAAAGAAAAAATTATCTTAAATCACTTTTTCTTTCTTTGGGGGGTGGAGTCGAAGAAAGCATCAAGGTAGCTCTAAACTCGTAAATTAAATATTTAACTTACTTCTGCAAGCCTTGCTATTCAGGACCCGATTCACTGATGGGGGTATTATTGATGATCCATCTGTATCCGCAAGCTATGGTTGCAAATACATCGTTCAGAGAGCATGACACGGCATTTACGCAAGAACATAATTCCACATGAGAAGATTAGATTAGAGATAAACGAAAGAAATATGAGAGCTAGTTAATGTATATTCCACAAGTTTCGATGGACTAACCTGTTGAAGAAATTCTAACAGATCCACATCAGTTAGATTAACGCCCAAAATACATGGAACCTGTATTATCAAGAGAAAAATATTTTCTGATGAAATACATGCAAAAGAGACTTGTTAACTAGTGGAGTATTTCCTAAAACAGTGAATCAGATGATAAATATTTTTTCAAAGTTGGAAGCTATTCAAGCTTCAAGGCCTTATAATTCAAAAGGAGAGAACCTCTAGCATTGTCTTTTTACTGATGGTGTTAGAACAAAAAAGTTCTTACCTTGGAAGTTACAATTCGTAATTCACTCTCCGTAATCAACCCAGTTAAAACACACTGGACCTTAAGAGACAATGTGGACATATGACACTTAAAAGGCTTAAACCCTCAAAATTCCTTCTTGCATTCAACAAAATGGAGCACAGAATTGATATTAACTGTGCTATTGATACCTCAGAATGGAATAACTCAGTGGACAAAAAAAGTATCACAAGCCCAAGAAGAAGTGCTTGTCATGCTCCGTCTTCAACATTTAGACAGGCATATATCCTTCAGAGGGAGGCATAGGAATGCTGAAGAGAATAAGCTATAGAGTGTAGCCAAAGGTTTGAGAATACAGGTGAGCAATCTCTCCTGGCCCTTTTCTATTTATGCTATAGAGTGTAGCTTTGTTCACAATAATTCCTAATCCCAATTCTTATTTCCTAATAGTTGACGTGACTTCCCGGTAATAACAAATACAATCAATACTACATTACCTTTCCCTTATAAGACTGATTAACAAATGGTTCACATGTACTTAACTTTCTGAATGTATAATATGAGAGCCAAATATTAGAGAATGTTACCGCAAGAAGTGTGACTGATGTAGGCTGCTTGTGGATCAGATTTAAGTTCCTGCTTTAACCAAAACATATAATCTCATGCTCAGAGTTAGGTTCAACTTTAATGAATGTTGCAAAATTTAGTCCAATGGAAGTTCTGATAATTTTATCAAGTTCATACACTGTGGATGTGTGATGAACAGCTAAACAAAGATCCGTAACTTACCTTGTAAATGATCCTGAAGCTTGAGAATGAATGTTGCAGATCCAACCCCAGTTTTGAATTTGGTCATCATAGCTGTGTAGTAATTGGTAACCAATTTCAGGCATGACCTGCAAAAGCATGGCCAAAGACTCAAAATCAATTAACTATTATAAAGAGTTTCGAGACTTCCCCCACAAGCCGAGCGGCACAAGGCAAAGGTAAACTCTATTTCACATTACATGACCGTAAACGTACCAATTCTTGCGCAGAATCAAGATAGGTTGTAGTCCTCTTGTGTCCAGAAAGCACCTGATAATTCAATATCTAAGTTAGACTCCAAGTTGAAATGACACGTCAACAAGTTTTTAGACAATCATTACCTTCTCACGCAGTTCTTCCAAACGAATTCGCTCATCTGCAGCATGCTGCAAAACATGACAATGAGTGTAATGCTCAACAAAGATATATGCTAGAATCAAACAAAAAATCATAATCTTTGACTATGTAAAAAGGGTCGCACATTTATTTTGACATCACTCTTCTTTTCTTCAGTAATATGAAAAAATTGCATACAAGAGAGTACGATATTAAGGGGTTATTTGGTTAAAGTATTAGTCATGCAGGGAATGTTTATGCGGTGAATAATAATGTAAGAATTATTATGCGGCAAATAATAATATGGGATTCTTACGCCGTGAATAACAAATGAGTGATGCTATGCAGGGACTAACTACTTTAAAGGGAATTTCTGCCAGTCAATACACTTATCCATGCATTGTTGATACCTTTTTTCTAATTCTTTATTCTATCCCGCATAAAATAATACATAGATTCTCGCGTAAGTTATGAGGATATTAATAATGCAAAGTTAAACACCGCCAACCAAACGCTGCATTAGTTATGCGGAGATTACTTTTTCTTATGCGGTTAACTGAGTGCTACATAGTTATGCGGATATTACTTTTTCTTACACGGCCAACAAATATGATCTACTTATTTATCTGAGATTAATATTTGCTAATGAGTCCAACCAAAACGATTCCTAAGAGAAACAATCTTTTAAAGTAAAAGTATTATAAGGAAATTCACGAGAAACCAAGAATGGCCATAATGGAGTATGCAAGGGCCAGAATAGACCTGATCAATTATAGCAAGTGTTGTGCCAGCCACAATCGGAATAAACTTCTTATCAACCTGTTGGAGAACTTTAGCACCCTCCAGGCAGTTTTTATCAATGGTATCAGGAACCAAAGAATCACCAACAAAATGCAAGACGCCAGAAGTGACATTGAGTATAGTATCCTGATTCTTAAGATCCTCTGTCCCAGTACCGCTCTGTACCTCATACTGAAAAATAAAAAAGTCCATCATCTCAACAAACAGAGAAGAATTCACAAAAACGTCCGAGATATGGCTACGGTACTCAACTGTAGTCGCTGGACAGCGGTCCCTCCATTTTGTCCCAGAATCTAAGAAATTTTGAGTTTGTGTTGGTGCAAATTCTAAAATTTGAATAGAAAAATGTCAGGCATGACTATCCTATCACAAGATCAGAACATAAGCAAGACGGAAATTGAAAGAGACTATGTAGCCTGACTCTAGTGCTTTCATGATTAATAAGAACAGAGTCTTAAGATAATCTTGAAAAGTGGGTGAAAGAAATGAAGCTAACACTGAAACATGCACTAGAAAAATTCAGCTCTTATTCAGGTCAGGAACAAATGGCAGGAATGGCTTACCTTCTTTTGACTCCCCATCGTGTGTACTTCTGCACTCCTCTTGAGTTTGTAATTTGCTATTCCAGATGTCAACAAGTTTCATTTTCACACTTGGCCTGAAGAGAGAAACATCAGGTTGTGTGGGTTACTAATATTGGATTGAGATAATATGAGAGAGAGACCTAACCCTCCAAAAAGAATTGATAACAGCACCTTCCATCGGAGAATACACTGTCACCACAACTTGGGGTAGAAGATTGATCATGTTGATGGGATGACTGCAGTGGAAGCTCTGAGCAGATAGTTTCTGCAGAATGCTGCAGTCTCCTTACAGCTTTAGTTTCTGCGCGATGGAAAAGAGCATTAATTAGTTGCACACATTTTCTATCATCATTGATTATTAATACAAACAAGCACTCAAGGACAAATTACCTGGCATGAGTGGCACATCATGAACAGTCTTAAGATTATTATTTCCTGCTGCCTTTCTTGAAGAATCGCTAGTGGCAAAGAACTTCTTCTTGCCTTGGTAAAATGGAGGAGCTGAATGACTTCTTCTACTCTTCCTTACAAGCTCATCTGTTTTACCTCGATTTCCTGCATCAATCCATTTATGAGAGTCCCCATCCACCCTAGAGGAGAGCATAGCTCGTCGTGTCAAATAATTACTAAAATTTTCTTCACCATGAGAATGTATATGTGACAAATCACCTCCATAGCAATAGAATTCAGAAGGACCTGAACTATAAACATCCCATGGATCAAGTCCCCCTATACTGCCCATATCCTCCCCAGAGCAAGCATCATATTTGAGATCAAACTCTGCAGGATTTGGGAACAAGCAGTCCTCTTTTTCCAAATTATTTATGGCAGGAACAAAAAGATTATGTTCCAGGTTTCCAAAATTATACGTGACACCAACTTCGTCTTTATCAGAAGTTTCAACACCATTTGCAGCGATGTAAGGATCAACATCATGAAACCTGGTCCCAAGCAAAGGATCTGGTAGCAGAGGAGACATTTCTGGACTAAAAGACAATAGGCTAGAACCATAATTTTCACTCTGTTTAACGAAGTCCATAAGATGATTGTCTTCATCTAGAATGTCCTTGGTTAATGAAGATTTTTCTGAATCTCTTGACAAAAAATTTGACCTCCGCAATGCCTTGCTCTGAGTTTTGCACCTGGAGAAATTCTCGAAATATATTTCCTTGCCTCTAGGAGACCTCTGATTTAAGACCTGGTTGACATCATCAACTACTTCAAATTCAACACTACAATCATCTTCAAGGAGATTTTGTTTAGTTCTGTAGTCACAATTTTCAAACTTAATATCTTCATCACTATCAAAAGATGCTCCATCATGTATCAGGTTTCTGCGCAAAGAACAGCTCCGCATAAATGGTTTCCTTCTGTCAGGCATCAAATTTGAACTGTCATCAAGTTCAAGAGACTCCCTAAATGAGGCATCCTCTGTTGATCTGCCAGCTACAATTGTTAGGGACTGATCCTCCCATCCTGACCCTAACAGGAAGTCTGATTTATAACTGGAGCTAGCTGAAGCCTTGTATTTGTTTTCCAGGAAATCATCCCCTGTAGAAAAAATATTAGATGAAAAGGGCTGGGCAGGGCTTCTGGATTTCCAGTCTACACCGACTCTGCAATGAGCAAGAGATTCATCAATTGACCAACTTGAACTTTCGGTCTGACAGAGGAATCTGGACTCAGAATCACGCTTTTCAGCAGCACTTTCCCACAGAATATTGTGCGAAGATCGAATCTCTCTCCTGACAGTGTACTCTTCCGTCAGTTTCTTTGACTGCGGGGAAGGAAGCTCGAGTGTTGCTTTGCAACTCTGGGACCTGCACCTCTTTTTCCTGATCTCATTATTCACAGGCATATCTGGAGAGAGAAGCAGGGAATGGGATAGCAATACTTCAACAACAATATTTTGAACTAAGTTTTCCAAAAGTAGCTTAAGAGAAAAGAAAGTGAAAAAACTACACGATGTCATAACACTGAAATGCATTGCATCATTTGATGCCACTAACCAACCTCCGACAAGAAATTTCCCTTTTTAACCCCTTCTTTTTGGGAGGCGGATAGGGGGCTACAGCCTACAGGGAAGGGAATGTGGATTGGACAAAGCAACATGCGCAAATAATATCAATACAATGAATCCTAAGTGATGCTGCATAAAAATGTCGATAGTGCAATTGCTCTCACCAGTAGAGTTACTTTCAGTCCAGAAATTCCTGACAGTATCCTTGATAAAGAGAAGGACAGGACGCCAATCCTACAAGTAAAATTAAGAACCAACTTGTTACCGGAAGAGCACATCAAAATAGCTTTATCAGATGAACACAATCAGTATCAATGGTGCCAACAAAGGGAGTTAAATGCTGCACGTCATTTCTTGCAATTTGATTGCACATCTAACATGGAACAAAAATGAACAAGTGACATGTTCTAATAGACAAAAAAGAAACATACCCCACCCCCCCACCCCCCAACCCTTTTTTTTTTTTTTTTCCCTTTTTGTGGTGACAAGTCAGACCACCCCTCTCTTAACCTGCATAAGGTACGTAAAGTAGAAAGTTTGAGCTGGTGATGACCAGCATTTTCTAACAAACAACACGGCATTGAAATCAATAGCTTCCGATCCAGTTCATAGCAAAATGTTTACAGAATCAGACAATGTAATCAGTTGAAACAAAATTCAGTAATCCTAAAAAGTGCTACAGTTCTCAAGTTTGATCTAGTCCATTCTGCAGTCGAAAACTAAGAGAAACCAAATGCAGTCCTCTGCTTACATGTTCTTCCAGTTCCTCCACTCATCAAAGAAAAATAAGAAAATTTTGTCACTTCCCCAGAGCCTATTCTAGCTTTTCCTTAATCCCCTCATTCTCATTAATGATTTTCCGGTATTTATTAAAACTGTTAGAACGTTAATGTAGTATTCAAATGAAGCTAGTGTTACTCCCTCTCCAACCCCCCCCCCCCCCCCCCACAACAAGACTAGCACCCTCGACAATAAGGGCCCTTCAATATCTCTTTCCAACGATAGTTCCAGCAATATCATGCCTCTATACAGCAACTGCTCAAGAAGACATACCTCTTTCCAACGATAGTTCCAGCAATATCATGCCTCTCTCCGACAACCATTCTAATAGCATCACACCTCTTTCCTATAACTTTCTGACAGAATCATGTCTCTTTTCAGATGATCGTCTGGTCGTCTCATACCTCTTTCCGAGGAGCGTTCCCACAACATTGTGCTTATCGGTGATTATTCCTGTAGCTAAGCGCTGGTCACTTTTTCTGACAGCAGTACTAACTTTCCTGGTAAGCTTCCATCTATTGGAACTTCTCTAGCCAGGTCTTCCAGTGATATTAGTTTGTTATGTTTTCACTATAAGCAAACTAAGGTGGATTCCCCACTTTGTGCTTGAGTGGGTATCTAAATATTAGAGTATGGTAGATGTTAGTATAAAGTTAAATGTTTCCACAGCTATTCATAGATGTGTATTATATTCTGTTATCACCAAGTCTTTAATGTATCTCTCTCTTTCACTTCTTCGAAGAAGAGAAATAGATACTAACTCTAACTTGAAGGAGATAAGTTGATACCTTTCGAAACAAAGGGGACACAAAAAGGTATCCTCAGAAGCTAATGAGATTTAGAATAATGCCAAAGTTCAAAAGTGTTAGCATATTTGATGAGTCAAAGCTACGTTTCCAACTCCGCAGCTGAAGTGTGAAGATCAACCTAACTTTTCTGGTAAAGCTCAATTTTCTTCTGAATAACACAAATTTTTCTTGTGAATTAGATGGCACAGATTGGCCTACAAAGTTTGGAGCTCCTGAGAATATGAGCCACCTCTCTACTCAGTCCAACTTAAATATCAGGCTCATTGTCGATGATAGGATTCAAACATGTGACATGTGCGCTATCACAATCCCATTTTGAGCCCTCATAACTAACCAAAGCTCCGGGGCTGTCAATATACAGCTGGATGTCACCATCTCCTAAAGATAGCAAAGGCTCCAAGTAGATTGATGTAGCAAATATCCAGATCTACGAAAATTGACGTAAATTTTGAAAATTACTGCAAAATCCATTTAAAGGGAATCGGAAATTATTGGGTAAGCAAAAACAAGGAGATTAAGTTCAAACTGGAAGAATTGTCAGAGTCTCAGAAGCAGCAAACACATTGTAGTAAGAAATACAACGCTCTAATCAGGAAAATCAAATGTGTATGAGAAGTCCTTGTTAACATTGGCCTTTTTGGCTTTGCAAGCAAAACAAGCTAGAAACATGGTTTTGCATTGTTCTCTGATAACAAATGGGAGATTATTTTGTTCTTCGAGAACAGCTGTGATGCAAGGGCCTTGCCTGTAACGGAGTTCTTTTTAGTACTTTAAAATCCTATACGTTTAGTAATAAATAATAATGTTTAGTTAGCTTTAACCTATTAATTTCATCCACATTAAAGTCTCTAAAAAAAAAAAAAAAAAAAAAAAAACGAACTTCGATAAGGTAAACATTAAAGTCTCAAAAAATGAGTAGGTGTTTTGTGATATTCTTTGCAGAAAAGAACCCAAACCAATTCTCACAAAACAAACCCAAGCTCATTCTATAAAAAATAAATCCAAAGACTCACATTCGTTTCCCAACCCCAAAACAAATAAAATCATAAATCCAACAAAAGTATCACCTTAAATTCCACAGAGGTCTTTGATGGCTCCAAACTCAAATCATAGGAAGATCTGGGGCAGTTTAGGTTCAACAAAAACAATGGATATATCTGAGATCTACTTCGGTGCTCAATGTCAGAAGCACTGTCAAAACTTGTTGCTATATCGTTAAGTAATTTATGTATTGGTCCTTTGGAAACAAATCTCGAATTGATATCTGCATGACGAAGGTCAAGGAAAACAAACACACCGTAAAAAACAAGCATCCGGTATAGTAAATGTTAATATTAGTTTTCGTTTCTTTGGTCAGGAAAATATATCGACATAAGTGGATACAGAAATACTGAAGGACCTGCAAATTAAACAGCGGTTGTTAGGGAAACAAAGTGTACAAAAGATAACTTATCACATCTCTTATCCATCAATTTGGCAGGACATGTATACCTTCACTGTGTAAACATCAGGACCTGAGATGTATCCAGAGAGCTTGAATGAACCACCGCTAGTATTCAGTTTGTTAAGCGAACTCAATTGAACCCCAAACCCACTGGACAATAGCGGCAATGGAGAAGGAGAAGCACGTGTGCAAAGCAGATCATCCTCACTGCATGCAAATGAACAAAATCTAAGAAACCAGACAGGAAATATCCTTAAGCTAGATGGTGTAACAAAGACGGACCTTTCAATATCAACAATCTTGAAGGAGACACTGGGATGCACAAGGGCGATTCTTAGCAGAGACTCTTTCAGAGAATGCAAGACCCTCTTTGGGCTTCCAGATTATATATGCAAACCAAAAGATCAATCAGGTCCGAATACAGCTTTAGAAGTAAAGTATGCAGATCAGTATTTTTTATTTGTTTGAATTGTGACAAAACTAGAATTACTTGGAGTGCATTTGCTTCCTTCGAACTGGTTGGTTGTAAAATAAATCACGAACAGTGACTGCAAAAAGAAAAATCCCACGAAATTTCCTTATTAGCAAACAGAAGTAAACTCATGTATAAGGTAGGCTTATACAAAATTACCTGTTGTACCAACATCTTGTCTACAATCATCAATTCCAAGGTACAAACACTTCCCGTCCTGTAAACAGTGGGAAGAAAAAAGACCAATTGAGTAGTTATATACCTATCCTAACGGATACTACAAAACAAAAACTCAAAAGAACTTTACCTTCAAAACCTTACGATATCCATTTGGCCTTCCGTGAGTTTTTGTAACAATTTCCAACAAAGAAAAGTCAGAAATAGAGCTCAGAGCCTCTCCTTTAAAACCAATGTTTGCTGGGAAAGGATGCATATCATCCGAGTGGCTGTATTTTGATGTCGCTAGTGTAAAGCAAGCATACAAAACCACAGTTAAAATGGCCAGACAAAAAGGAAGCCTACAGAAGTTGAAAGAAACAGGCACATATACTGTCCCCATAAGTTGGGCTATAAGGTCCTAAGCGCCAATATGTATGTTCCAGCTCAAATTCAGCTAGAACATATAATCGAAACATCTCTACATACAATAGTGATCAACGAAAAGTATATTTCATCCTCCCCTTTTCTTTTGTGGAGGCGGTATAGGTAAAGGAAGCATTTTATTGCAAATGAGGCACCAGGAAAGCACTGTACATGAAAATCTTACAATAAAAACAAAAACAAAATGTAAGCATCAATGTTTTGTGTTGTGTCCAGCCATACGGCTTGCCCAATTGCAAGTAAAACCACAAGACAATAAATTAACCAAAACATCTGTAGAAAGATACTAATGAACATAAACCGCCAAGCAGCCTATCAGTTGAGAAATGCATGCAACCCTATAGACTACAACAATCATTCCAAGTTATGAACATCATAGTTGTCAGGCAAAAGAAATTATGTACAGAAGCATCAATACAATAGAAAAGACGATGTCAGTCCAACATTTCGCAAAAAGATTACCATATCTTTCTCCCATCAGCACCAGTCCATCTCGTGAAACACCAGATCCTTCAAAAGAAAGTACAACTTCAGGTGATGAAGTAAAATAATAGATTGAGCAGAACTTTCTGCACATCAAAATGCATTAGATCAATGTCAGAGAAACTAATACTTACCATTGTCATCCACCTTAACATAGCAGGTCCCAACGCCTATAGCAACAGATACCTGGTGGAAACAAGGTTAAAGTTCAAACTTGGAGTATTACTTATAAGAATAACAAACATAAAAAGAACAGTCCTATAAGGAAGTAAATCTAATGGAAAAGAGATAGAGTTGTGATATAAGAATATTCATTTGGAAAGAAATTTTATGATACTAGAATGAAGCATCATACTAACAGTTGAATGATATATCAATTTTCACTTTTAACAAAAACAATTAACCTCAAAAAGTCTAAACCATGTAAAGGAAAATGGCCAGTGAGGGCGCGTACGATAGTCTGGTCAATCGAGTGTCTTCATTCAAACTACTACAAATCACAACTTTTTATAGTTAAACTACTTAATTTCTTCTAGTTGTATGAGTGAGGCCTTCAAGAACACCTCCACAACTTTCCATTCAATACCTAGTAAAATCATAAAGATTATTGAATCTTTGAAAGGCTAAATCTAGACCATGTAAACGGAAACGGCCAGTGAGGGGGTATACCAAAGTCTGGTAAATCGAGTGTCTTCATACAAACTACTACAAACCACAACTTTTTATAATTAAAATACTTCATTTTTTAAAAAATTATGCGAGTAGGACCTTCAAGTACAACTCCACAACTTTCCATTCATAAATAGTATTGAAACTTAAGGGTAAATTGAGTACCTTGGTAGCACCAGCATCGAGGCTGTTGAAAACCAACTCCTCAACAACCCTTGTGTAATCAAACAGGATAACCCCTGATCTAATTGAGCCCCAAATACCCTCAGGCAATTTCTGAATGCTCCCCATCTCCCTAAAACAGTAAACACAAATTCTTGAACATCCTTAACATACGCTGGGGGAATGACAACATAATTTTTTCAGAAAACAAAAAAAAAAAAAAAGATTTCTTGTATATCCTTAACAATATACTGGGTATGTTGTTGTAAAAGATTTCTTGAATTTCCTTATAATGCAATGACCATATATCCTTAAAATTAAAATATGCATGAAAGAATGCCAAAAAAGGAATTAGTAAACCAACAATTTCTTGATTTTTTTTTTTTCTTAAAAAAATGCATGCAATACCAAGATAACAATACATATAGGTATTACTTGAACAGAAAGATTGGCGGGAAAATTGATTTTCAGGGTTTAGGGTTTTGACCGGAAATCGTCAATGTGACAGTTAAGAGAAGCAGCACAGTGGCGTACTCTATAATGCGCCGGTAGCGTAACAAGTTCAGTTGAGCGGGCTTTCTAATTTTGAAATCAGGGGAATATAGGCGGTCGGTGCATCCGAATATGATTGTGGTGAAAGGCGCAGAGTTCTAAAATGCGCAGGTGGTGTCTCGATGACATGTTGGCGCTACTTTTATAATAGAGGTATGGGTCAAAAATACACCCTAGGTGTCACTTTTTTTTTAGTTTCATATCTAAACTATCATAAGGTTGAGAAAATTATCTAAATTATTACTATCTAATTTGCAAAATACACCTGAACTAAATGTGTACTTACTCTCCAAAAGGCAAGTGAAGCTGAAATTTTCTCAAAAAATTTGTCCACATGGCATAAATAATGCTATGGTGGCAATTACGTGGAAATTAAAAAATAATATTCTTTTTCTAAAAAAAACTGTATTTTTGTTTTTAAAAAAATTGCATTATTTATTTTTACAAATATCAGCATTTTTGAAAAAAAAATCTGAAAAAAAATATATTTTGTCAAAAAATTTTAGAAAATCAGAAAAAAATGATTTAAATAATGGCAAAGTTAATTTTTTTTTTTTTTAAATGTGAAAACTAAATAATCAGTTTTCTTTTTTTTTTTTAAATAACTTTTTCATTTTTTAAACTATTTTTTTATTTTCTACTATAATTTTTGATTTTTTTTACAAAAATTATTATTATTTAGTTTGTTTTTTAAAACAAATAGTCTTTTTTTTAATTTCCATGTAGGTGCCGTTGTGACATTATTTATCCACATGGACAACACTTGACAACATTGTTATATAAAATGGTGAGTGTAGATCACATGCCATTCAAGAATAATTTGAGGTGTGTTTTGCAAACTAGATAGTGATAATTTAGGTAGTTTTCTCAACCTTATGATAGTTTAGGTATGAAACTCAAAAAATAGTGATAGTTGGGGTGTGTTTTTGACCTTTATCTCTTTATAATACTACTATTAAGTTAATACAAGTATGAGTAAATTGCTCCCTCCCTCTCCATTTATGTGGCACTTTTTCGATTTTCCTTTTAAATATTTTGAATTATTAATTATTGTGATTTATAATATTTCTTACGTAGTTTAAAAATATGTAAATTTTATTTTTAAAAACTTAAATATTCTATGTCCGAATTCACAGTCAAAATTAAAAAATATTGACTTTCGAAATCTGAATTATGCCACATAAATTAGGAGAGGGAGTAGTAATTATACGGGAAAAAATAGTTAATACAAATATATTTTTTATGTAAATTTTTATTACTTATTTATGTTTAAGAAGAGCCCGTTTTTACTTTAATTTTTATACTCAATTTTTTTTTTGTGTAAATATCTGTGTGTAAAGTAATTATTTGATTTTTTTTTGGTTTTGCCAATTTATTAATTGATAACTTAAACTCATAAATGGCATACAATAACATATTAATTTATATTGATAATATAAAAATATTAATCTATCAGTGTGTATAACTAAATTATGTAACTTATACGGCTCTCATAATTCAAGATTTAAAGTTTATGCTTTCAAAATTTTAATCTTAAGTTACGGGATCTAAATTAACAATTTGTACATATTTAATAGGCAAAATACATCAAATGACCCCTAAACTATATCCAAAATGTCGATATCACACTTAAACTATACAAGTGACCTATTACACCCCCGAACATCTTAAAAGTGAATTATTTTACCCCTGATACATCTATAACCAGTTGCACATGGGGAGGTGCTACACACTCGCCAGCCACGTAGGCGCCACGTCAGAAAGTGAATTATTTTACCCTTTTTTTCTTTTCTTATCTTTTCTCGTTTCTTTCTCTTTCTTCCTTCTTCTTCAGCCATTAGTTTCCTCCATTTTCAACAGATGTGCTCACCTTGAGTTACCATCCTACCACCCATTTTCGTCAGAACCACCATATCCACCAAAGTTTTATGCTTCTTTTTAAAAAGAAATTCCTACACAAACTAATAATCATCATTTTCAAAAAAAAAAAAAAAAAAAAAAAAAAAAAGCTAAATTTCCTTATGTTCCCGGTGCCGGAACATAACTTCCGATGAGGCAACAAAAAAAAAAAAAAAAAAAAGAGGGTAAGGCTTTCTTTCTCCCCAGATTTCTCTCTCCATATCCACCCACAACTTTGCTTAATCTTTAATTTTCATTTCTTTCAAATTTGGGGTTTTGATTTGTCCTTTTCAGGCGATAGCTAGAGATATGAAATTTCACACTTTTTTTTAAACTCAATTTCTCGTTTGGCCACTTTGTTGGCTTGATCTCTGAAGTTTCGATTTTGGGTTTTTTCTTGATTTTGTAATTCATTGATTTTCTGGGGAGCGGAGGTTTGCTAAATTATGGTGGGTCCGTGGGTGGTGGTGGGAAATGAAGAAGAAGGGTTTGGGACTGGAGGTTGAGGTGGGAAATGAAGAAGAAGGGCCTGAAAATTTTACATCGACGAGAAAAAACAGAAGAAAGTCTTCATTCTCCATGTTTGCTCCTTTTTCTTCTAGCTAGCTCAACTTGTTTGAGAAGGAAAAAAAAAAGTATTTGAAGCTAATCTATGACTGACAAATGGTGAAAGAACGAGGAGCAGGAGAAAGTGGGAGGGGTGGGGATGAAGAAGTAGAAGGGGGCCACTTGTTATAGAGTGAAACAATTAAGTAAAAATAAGAAAATGGGCCCACATTTCTATTTTGAAGATTCAAACGCAGCTATTTCCTTTTTATATTTATTTTGTCTGTCATTCACCTTCTAGGGTGGAATTAGTTCCACAAAAAATAAATATAGGGAGGTAATAGGTCGCTTGATTAGTTGGAGTGTGAACACGACTTTTCGTGTATAGTTTAGGGTGGATTTGATGTATTTTGCCTATTTAACATGCCTCAACATTTAGGCCAAAGCTAATGTCACAAAAAAAAAAAATGTAATTGGTATTGAATTCGCGTCTACTCTCAGGGGTCGTTTGGTAGGTAGCCAAAATTATCCCGGGATTATAATTCCGGGACTAATTTATCTCATCTCTTGGGATTATTTTATATCATCATTTAGATGGTACAAAATAATCCCAAGATAAGTGGGATAAGAAGGGATATTCCATCTTTTAAGTTGGGATGCATTTTATACCATCTTTTAGATGGTATAAAATAATCCCAGGATAAATTTATACCTTCTACTAAATATGGTACAAAAAATTAGAGCTGGGATATCCCAGCTTATACCATGCACCAAACGACCCCTTATAGTTGTTCTCGTAACCTGTGTGGCGGTATCCCCTAATGACTCTTCATCTAAAACTTTCAAAATATTTGATTTTGATATTGATATTTGACTGGAGTATTTATATTTTTTGATAAATTTTAAGTTTAATTAAATTCAAAAGAAAAAAAGGATAGTGTTAATTACTACTCCATCTGTCTCAATTTATGTGGCACCATTTCCTTTTTGATCTGTTTAAAAAAGAATGACACTTTTCTATATTTAGAAACAATTTAATTTTATGTAATGATTTACAACTACACATTTATATAAGATTTATTTTAGACCATATATTTCAAAGGGATAAGGCACTGTTACCCCCCTGTACTATACCCAAAATTGCTACGACACACCTTACCTTTCCTAGGGTCCTATTACCCCCTAAACTTATTTAAAACGGAATAATTACCCCCCTAAACGCTGATGCCCACTCTCATATGGGAGAGTGACATACACTCTCCTTGCCACATGTGTATTTATTTATTTTCTTCTTTTTTTAAAAAAATTTTCAGCTTACGTGTTAATTTTTTTAAAAATAAAAATAAAAAATTAAATTTTCATTTAAAAAATGAATTTTAAAACCCGTTTTTTTTTAATTTGAAAATTTGATTTTTTTAAAAACCATTTAAAAAAAAAAAAACTAAAAACATGGATTAAAAAATTGAATTTTCTTTTAAAAAAGTGATTTTTAAAACCCTTTTTTTTAAAAAAAATTGAAAATTTGTTTTTTTTTTTAAAACCCGTTTTTGAAAAAGAAAAAAAAACTGAAAAATGATTTTTTTTTTTAAATATGGAAAAATGGATTTGTTAAAAATATGGAAAACTTGATTATTTTTTTAAAATGTCTTTAAAAATCTTGATTTTCATGATTTCATTTTCTTACTACACTTTTATTTTTCAAATAAAATCGGAAAAGTGTTTTTCTTGCCAAAATGTGAAAAAAAGCTGAATTTTTATAAAATTTTGAAAAAATTAATTATTTTCTTAACATGTGGAAAACCCGTTTTTTAAAACTAAATGTGGAAGACTAGATTTATTTTCAAATTTTAAGAAAATGCATTTTTAAGAAAAAAAAATTAAGTTTTCCCTTTTTTATGTTTCTCACTTCTCAAAGAGAAATAACACACTCTCCTTGCCACATCAGCGTTTAGGGGGTAATTATTCCATTTTAAATAAGTTTAGGGGGGTAATAGGGCTCAAGAAAAGGTAAGGTGTGTCGCAGCAATTTTGGGTATAGTACAGGGGGGTAACAGTGCCTTATCCCTATTTCAAAAGTCTTTCTTTGTTTTTTAAATTTCGTATCAAGTTAAATAGTGCCACATAAATTGGTACAGAGGAAGGGAGTATGTTTTTTTCTTTCTTTTTTTTGCGCGGAGTGCCCTTCTTTTGGGCTGGTCTTTATATTTTGCCCCTCATTTATGTCTTCTTTAAATTTTGCCCTTGCCGCTTTGTTTAATGAAAGTTTTTTTGACGAAATTATCCTTACCCCATTAAAATCCTTTTTATTTCGTCATTTGCCCCTTTTTTTTTTTTTTTTTGCTTCTTCTTTCCTCCTCTCGTTTTGTGTTTGTCTCATATGTTCTAAAACGTAGATACGAATTTGGATCTTTTGCTCGTTTCAATATTTGTTTTTATGTTAAATTGTTATTTGTTGAATTAATATCTTTGTCTTCATCGTTTTTTATATTTAATTGATCCTTTTTATTTAAAATGATAATGTCTTGTTATAGTGTCGTATGATTTTTTGAACTTTAGTTTCATTCCCATGTATATATTTTAGTTTTTTGAATGTCGTATTATGAATGTCGTAATATGTTTTAGTTGATTTTGATATGCGTTTTGGTTTTCTCTTTGTTGAATCATTGAAGTTTTGCCTGTGAACTGCTGTTTTATGTTGTTGCTCCGTTTTTATTTAATAATCGGTTTTTGTGAAGAATGTGTTTGTTTGAGACAACATATGCCTGGTCCCAATAGTTATTGATTTTTGAAATGGTTATCTTGGTTCCGGCATAAAGTTATGCTTGTTCCGCATAACTTCATGAATTAAGTTAATTTATGTGTGCTTGGTTTTATGGTGTTTTCTTGTTAATAATTTTGATTTTTATGCAATCTTATGTGTTTTTGGTGTTGTTTTGTTAATAATGTTTTGTTTTGGTTATGAAAAATGAAAGTTTGCCTCTCACGGCATACTTTGTAATTTTTTAAAGTGAACTTCGCCCTCCGGCGTACTTGTCTAATTCTTAACACTTGTGTATTTTTTTATTTTTTTTATGAAAATGAAAGTTTGCCAGCAAAGATACTTTGTTCTTTTGTAAAGAGAACTTCGCCCTCCTCCGGCAAATGACTTGTCTAAATCTTAACACTTGTGTACTTTTTTATTTTGCTTATGAAAATGAAAGTTGCCTCTAACAAAGATACTTTGTTCTTTTGTAAAGTGAACTTCATCTCTCGGCATACTTTTCTAGTTCTTAACACTTGCGTAAATTTTTGTTTTGCTCATGAAAATGAAAGTTTGCCTCTAACAAAGATACTTTGTTCTTTTGTAAAGTGAAATTCTGCCCTCCGAGATACTTGTCTAATTCTTAACACTTGTGTAATTTTTTATTTTGCTTATGAAAATGAAAGTTGCCTATAACAAAGATACTTTGTTCTTTTATAAAGTGAACTTCATATCCTCCGACATACTTTTCTAGTTCTTAACACTTGCGTAAATTTTTGTTTTGCTCATAAAATGAAAGTTTGCCGCTAACAAAGATACTTTTTTGTTCTTTTCTAATGTAAACTTCTCGCCTCCTCCGATACTTGTCTAATTCTTAATACTTGTGTATTTTTTTTATTTTGCTTATGAAAATGAAATTTGCCTCTAACAAGATACTTTGTTCTTTTGTAAAGTAAACTTCGCCTCCTCCGACATACTTGTTCGAACTTTTCCCGATTATTTTTTGTCAACGAAGTTACTATAATTTCAAGTCTAAGTCATTGAGCATTGTATACTAATCAAATGGAACGTATAAACTAATAAAAATCGAACAAAGCAATAAATTTGATCAATTCTATGTTGTTGAGTAAAATTATGATTCGCAATGTTGAATCTCAATCGCATATCGTTGTTTAGTTCATAGAAGATGATTTGTTGTTATTTTCAAATATTAACAAATCTAAACTTAATAAAGCATGAAATTGAGTTGAATTACATTCAATTGAAACGCTATATATTATATATTTTATCTTTTTCGATGTTGTAGCAAAGAAAAATCAATGGAGATTTCTCCGGAAATGTTGGAACGATGGAACGATTGAAAGGTTTGTTGTTGAAATGATGGATAGGTTTAATTGGATGTTTGGGGTTCATTACGATTTTTAGATTTTTATATGTTATGGGTAGGGATAAGAAAGTCTTTTCTTATTATCTTTTAGGCTTAGAAGGGCGAAATATTAAAGACCGCGTTACGGGGCAAAAATTAAAGACAGCGCATTTGAAGGGCATTCGCGCCAATTGCCCTTTTTCTTTTCACTTCGTTAATTGTTATCCAAATAGGGCCCAGAGATGAGTTAAACGTCACACGTGCAGTCTTCATTGGCTGAAAAGCGAATATTTATCTGGCGTTTGATCTTGCTTTTTGATTGGTTGGTTATGCAGCTATGTGACCGCCAAGTAACATAGTCATTTCACTTCATTTTCTCTCCTTTTATCAACTTACATGAAAAAAAGTCAATTTCTTGTAGGAGTTATTATTTTTAGTTGAGGTGTTAAAATTACTCTTATATCCCTCTTTCTGCATTGTATTTGCATAAAGCACCAAATTAGTTAAGTAGGCGTTTGGCCATATAACAAAAAAAAAAAAATCACTTTTTTTTTGGAATTTTTAAAGTCGGAGTTGAAGTTGTGTTTGACCATAGTTTTTGCAAATAATATTTGGTTGTTGAAATGTACTTTTAGAAACAAAACATGAAATATGATATATACCCCTAATTTCTAAAAACTAGCAAAATCACTCAAAGCAATTAATAAACATAATCAGTGCATAAACACTACCTCATCAACCCCATCTTGCACTTGTACTCCAGACAAAACTCAACAAGAACTAAACCAAGTAGTTGTAAAAATAAACACTCAGAAAAACGTTTATAAAAATAGTTGTAAAAATAAACACTTTGAGGATCCTTTTTTTATAAAAATAAAAACTTTTAGGGTAAACTTAAAGAGAAAAGTAAAAGTAACGGTCCAAAACATAAAATGAAAAAGGTGGAAAACAAGGTTTTAGTTGTTTTTCAAATACAACTCCAAGTTGTATTTGGAATTTTTATGGCCAAACACTAATTTTTAAAAAAAAATTAAAAAATACCTAAAAAAAGTGAATAATTCTCGTGGCAAACGGGTTCTAAATCAATAGTATTATCTCATTTGAAGTGATCTAAAAAGAGATGGAGGGAAAAAACAAATAGAAGATAACAAGTCAATTTTAACAAACTATAAAGACAAAGTAATTAGTTTTTGTGCTCCCCCCACCCCCTCCCCCTTTTTTTTTTTTTTTTTTTTTTTTTTTGTGTGTGTGTGTTTCCAAACCGATGTCAGGTATCTGCATTAGAGTCTGACTATATTAGGATTCGTGTCGGTAGGGGTCCATTTCTAAAGAAGCGCTCCCTACCAAGAATTTTTCGTACCCAGGGCTCGAACCTGAGATTTCTTATTAACGGATGAGCAGCTCATTCACTGCACCACATCATTTGGTGGTACTTTTTGTTCTTCCCATTTTTAAATAACTATCGAAGTTATGTGGCTAGGAATTTATCTTTCGAATTTAGTATTTGCTCATAAAATCACCGTTTCACATTAACACTATATTACTATTACTTGCTCACATACTATATATTTCATTAATTTAACAAAGTGAAACTTAATTTTGTTATAGTATCGATGTGATTACTTTTGTGTTTTTTTGACAAGGATAGAGTATGTTGCATGATAAGCATGTGTACTTAAGTTTTTTATCGTTACAAACAAAGATAAGATTATAAAAATAGATTTTTTGAGAAAAATGATTACAGTTAGTTGGTATATTTTACTAATACTAGTCGTGCATTGCACGTGTATGCCGAGTGTAGTATCCCAGTGCTATGAGATATTATTAAGACATGATTGAGTAATAATTATACATAAAAGAATGACGATTTTTTTTCAAGTGAAACTTAATTTTGTTATAGTATCGATGTAATTGCTTTTATGTTTTTTTGACTAGGATAAAGTATGTTGCATGATAAGCATGTGTACTCATGTTTTCTATCGTTACACACAAAGATAAGATTATAAAAATAGATTTTTTGAGAAAAAATGATTACGATTAGTTGGTATATGTCACTAAAACTAGTTTCTTGACACGTGCATTGCCGAGTGTAGCATCCTAGTGCTTTAAGATATTATTAAGACAGAGTTGAGTAATAATTATACATAAAAGAATGACGAAGTTTTTTACAAGTGAAGCTTAATTTTATTATAGTATCGATGTAATTGCCTTTATGTTTTTTTGACTAGGATAAAGTATGTTGCATGATAAGCATGTGTACTCATGTTTTCTATCGTTACACACAAAGATAAGATTATAAAAATAGATTTTTTGAGAAAAAATGATTACAATTAGTTGGTATATGTCACTAAAACTAGTTTCTTGACACGTGCATTGCCAAGTGTAGCATCCTAGTGCTTTAAGATATTATTAAGACAGGGTTGAGTAATAATTATACATAAAAGAATGACGAAGTTTTTACAAGTGAAGCTTAATTTTATTATAGTATCGATGTAATTGCCTTTATGTTTTTTTGATGAGGATAAAGTATGTTGCATGATAAGCATGTGTACTCATGTTTTCTATCGTTACAAACAAAGATAAGATCATAAAAATAGATTTTTTGAGAAAAAATTATTACAGTTAGTTGGTATATTCCATTAATACTAGTTTCTCGACACGTGTGTTGCACGAGCATGCCGAGTGTAGCATCCCAGTGACATAAGATGTCATTAAGACAGGGTTGAGTAATAATTATACATAAAAGAATGACGAATTTTTTTTACAAGTGAAACTTAATTGTGTTATAGTATCGATGTCATTGCCTTTTTGTCTTTTGGACAAGGATCAAGAATTTTTTCATACCCGAGCTCAAACCCAAGACTTCTGATTAACGGATGAGTAGCTCATCCACTGCACCACATCATTTGGTGGTACTTTTTGTTCTTTCCCATTTTTAAATAACTATTGAAGTTATGTGGCTAGGAATTTATCTTTCAAATTTAGTATTTGCTCATAAAGTCACTGTTCCACATTAATACTATATTACTACTACTTGCTCACAGTATATTTCATTAATATGACAAGTGAAACTTAATTTTGTTATAGTATCGATGTGATTGCTTTTATGTTTTTTTGACGAGGATAAAGTATGTTGCATGATAAGCACGTGTACTCATGTTTTCTATCGTTACAAACAAAGATAAGATTATAAAATAGATTACAGTTAGTTGGTATATTTCACTAATACTGGTTTCTCCTTGCACGTGTATGCCAAGTGTAGCATCCCAGTGCTATAAGATATTATTAAGACATGATTGAGTAATACTCCCTCTATCCCAAAAAAATGGTACTTTTTGCTTTTCGAGAGTCAAACATTTTAATTTTAACCGTGTGATTTAACATAGAATCTTTTATTTTTCGAAATAAGATTTACATATTTAAAAACTACGTAAAAAGTGCTATAAGTCACCACAATTAATAATTTAAAATACTTCAAAGACGTATGAAAAAATTACGGTCAAATAACAACTCGTTTGACACTAGAAAAGCGAAAAGTGTCAATCTTTTTGGGATGGAAGGAGTAATTATACATAAAAGAATGACGATTTTTTTTTAATTTTGTTATAGTATCGATGTAACTGCTTTGATGTTTTTTTTTGATGAGGATAAAGTTGTTGCATGATAAACACGTGCACTCATGTTTTCTATTGTTACACACAAAGATAAGATCATAAAAATAGATTTTTTTGAGAAAAAATGATTACAATTAGTTGGTGTATGTCATTAATACTAGTTTCTCAACACGTGCAATGCCGAGTGTAGCATCCTAGTGGTTTAAAATATTATTAAGTAATAATTACACATAAAAGAATGACGATTTTTTTTACAAGTGAAACTTGATTTTGTTATAGTATCGATGTAATTGCCTTTATGTTTTTTTGACGAGCATAAAGTATGTTGCACGATAAGCATGAGTACTCATGTTTTCTATCGTTACAAACAAAGATAAGATCATAACAATGGATTTTTTGAGAAAAAATGATTACAGTTAGTTAGTATATTTCATTAATACTAGTTTCTCGACACGTGTGTTGCATGAGTATGCCGAGTGTAGCATCCCAGTGCTATGAGATATTATTAGGATAGAGTTGAGTAATAATTATACATAAAAGAATGGCGGATTTTTTTACAGGGTGAAACTTAATTTTTTTATAGTATCGATGTCATTGCCTTTATGTTTTTTGGACAAGGATCAAGTATGTTGGATGAGGATCAAATATGTTGCATGATAAGCACATGTACTTCTGTTTTCTATAGTTACAAACAAAGATAAGATTAAAAAAAATAGATTTTCTGAAGTATACATTGTTTTGTTGGTTTTAGTACTGTTAATGCCCATCAACAATATCACCACCTTTTTTCTTTTTACTACTATACATTATTTTGTTTTATGTTTAAGAGAATGTAATTTATTCTTACATAATGTACCAATATCCAGTAATTGAGTATTTTGCTATCACTTTCTTTCAAATAATACATATATGTATTTATGTATTACTTTAAATAAAGTAATTTATTGAATAAATGTATATTGTGTGTTAAGAATACACGGATAAAAGCATATAAAATGATAATCATACTTCTAAGTTTTAAGACAAGCCCCATCACTCTAAAGTAAAGAGTCATGCTAAATAAATTGAATTGAACCTTTTTTTCAATAACCATTCATCAATGTAACTAAGGAGTGGTATGTAAGACAAATGGATTATTTTGCCATATTTATTTATCTAATTTTAAACTAAACAAATATTTGTGTGGATTTAAATTGTATGTAATGGTAACCTCTATTTACACTATTAGTGAATTTAATTTATATGGTAGGTTATATTAGGTAATTACAGGTAAATCTATTGATAAATATTACGTAATTGAATATTTAATATATTAAGGAATTGCACAAGGAAAGGTTATACCACTTTAGTCACAATCAAGTCATCCAAATAGGCTGATTATTCATCAATTTCAACTTGTCTTTTTCTATTTAAAATTTTAGTTTCTCGTCATGCACATAGTTTAATGTTATCTATATCATTTGAAAAAGTCGAGCTTAATTGCTACGGACGCACGTGTCCAGAAATTAGTACTAAGTTTATTACTATTACTTGCTCACCTGATACACTATATTTCATTAATATAACAAGTGAAACTTAATTTTGTTATAGTATCGATATCATTGGCTTTATGTTTTTTTGACGAGGATCAAGTATGTTGCATGATAAGCAAAAGTATTCTTGTTATCTAACGTTACAAACAAAGATAAGATCATAAAAAATAGATATTTTGAAGAAGAAATTATTAGAGTTAGGTGGTTTTACAGTTAATTTGAACATCAACAATATCACCAACTTTTTTTGTTAATACTATACATTATTTTGTTTTATTTTTAAGAGAAAGTGATTTCTCCTTTACGTGATGTATCAAAATCCAGTAATTGAGTATTTTACTATCATTTTCTTTCAAATAATGCATATATGTATTTATGTATTACTTTAAATAAAGTAATTTATTGAATAAAAGTATATAGGGTGTTAAGAATACACGGATAAAAGCATATAAAATGATAATGATACTTTTAAGTTTTAAGACAAGCCCCATCACTTTAAAGTAAAGAATCATGCTAAATAAATGGAAAGGTTGAACCTTTTTCAACAACAATTCTTCAATGTAACCAAGGAGTGATATGTAAGACAAGTGGATTATTTGCCAAAGTGGATTATTTGCCATATTTATTTATCTAATTTTAAACTAAACAAATATTTGTATGGATTTAAATTGTATGTAATGGTAGCTTAAATACCTCTACTTACGCTATTTGACTTGTGATATAAAGTCGTTATCAGTTTTAAAATAAAGATATCAATTAAGTAATAATTATCAATAGATTTACCTGTAATTACCTAATATAACCTATAATATCAATATTTTTTCATCATTTGTGCATTAAGCTCTGTTTTTTTATCACATATATTGGGTATCCAACTATAACAAAAGACTCCAAATAAGGCATATATTGATATATTTAGCATCAAATAAATATTATCTATTGTATTATAATTCATCTTTTGTGGACTAATTTTTGAAAAACGCATAAAAGGTCCGAAATTGTTTTATTTTATATTTTTTATTCAAATCATAAGAGTGCAAAAGATCTCATTTCCTCATAATTTTTTAATAACTTATGAGAGCTCTTGTAAATGTATATTAAAAACCACCATGGCAAATCTGAGGTTAAGTTGCAAGGATAGGTTGATAAGCAAACGTTTAATGTATAGTTAACATATTTACAATATTTGCATTTTTTTTGGCTCTCTATAATCAGAACCAATCAAATTTCTTTCTTAAAAATAAAATAATAATAATAATATGATCTTCAAAATTTTGTGTCATTTCAACTGGTTTTTCAACATACCATCTTTCTTTCTTCACATCTCTCCTCTCTCTCTAAAAACCCTAATTTCAACTCCTTTCTTTCATGCCTTGTAAAATGACAGGATCAGGTATTTATCCTTATGTGATTTTCATTACATTGAATTATGGGGTCTTCAGATTATTTGCAAATAAAAAATTGTGACAAAAAAAAAACATCTAAGGAGCTAAGTTCAATTAGATTTGCATAATTCTCTTGAATCAACTGCTAATTATCTTGGATTATGGTGAATTATGTTTAATTCTCTGTTTTTAATCTTAAAAAGTTGGAAATTCTTGAACTTGATTCATTTTTCATATTTCTTTGGTCTGTTGGGTTATTTTTATGATTCTTGATTATGGGTTTGAATTGAATTTTGGATTTTCTGTTTGATTTGGATTGAATTGCATGAAAAGATTGGGTTTTTGGTAGCTCTAGGGTTAATAAAATGTGAATCTTATGTAGGGTTTGGAAATAACAAGCTGCCAGCTGGTTTTGTTTTTTAGTTTTGTGCTAAAGGTGTGATCTTTAATGTTGTTTTTGTAGTTTGAAAGTGTGTAGATGTAAAAAAAAGAAAAAGATGGAAGCTAATGTATGTGATATCAATCACTTGGATGCCGATGTGCTTTTGCCTCCGCGAAAACGGCTTCTTGCTGGATTGAAGAAGCAAAATTCTGATGTTTACTCATCTACCCCATCCCCGCCAACTGTTAGTAGTCCGGGGTGCGAGTTTGATACCCGTCTTAATAATCTATTGAAATCTCATTTTGGTGACTCTAATCGATCGAATGAGGAGATCGCGGAGGCCTCAAGATTGGCAGCTGTAGAAGCTGCGAAGGCTGCAAAAGCTGCAAGAGCCATTGCGGAAGAGAAGGCTGCGAAAGCAGCAAAGGCTGTGGCTGCTGCTAAGAGCGCTCTAGCATTGGTTGCTACTTTCTCTGATGAGGGAGCGACGAGTAAGGACAAACATATGAAGAGGAATAAGATGAAAAAGCATGTTCCTGTTCAGATGCTGTACAATAATAAGAAAAAGGGGACTGATAATTGTAGAACAGATGAAGAGTTAGCTCGGACGTTACATAGGGCCATAAATAGCTCTCCGAGAATTTTGAAGAACTCAACCCCCGACTCAAGAAATCAAAAACACAAGAGGCTGAAGAGGTCTTCTCCTGAAAAAACTAAAAGTACATCCCTGGAAGGAAACCACCCTTCCACGAGCAATGGGAATGGTTTTGCTAGAGAAAGAGAGTGTGATGCGCCTATCTCAGAGAAAGACCTTGTTAGAGTAGATTTAAACACAACAAATAAAGCTGACCACACAAAGATAAAAAATGGGGAAGCCTCACAATCTAGTAAAGCTGATTATGTAAATACAGAAAACAAGGAAAGAGAATCAATTATGTCAAAGGAGAAATTTGGGGATTCTGTAAATGATAATTGCAGCATTGGGAGAAAGAAGGGAAGGCTTAAGCAGAAAAAATTACCCCTCAGCATTTGCAGCTTCAGGGATCAAGCAAGCCCTAAAGAGGATTTGAAATCTAAGAGTTCATTGTCATTCGATGAGAACATCAGCAAAGGTACGACCAGTAATAATCCCGTGTTTCCTCTTGAGAGGGCATCAATGTGGAAGTGTCAAGCATTCAAGGCACCTGCATGTGTTGAACAAAATAAGGTGATGCAGTCATAGTCTTGGTATTTTTCGTTTCAAGAAGTGCGGCTACCGTGATGGGACTTGTAGTCTGAGGTAGTGTCATGTATGTTTTTTTTCCTTCTTTTTTGAGTTAAGGCCTAATTCCATCCAGTTTCTTTTTTGCTTGTTATGGGCATTGTAATGTTTTGAACACACCATCGTGTATATTTTGATATTTAATTGCTTGCATATCCTGTATTGCACATGAAAGATGCCACCTATACTTTTGTCTAGCAAGTGGCAGCAGAGACAGAAATAAGATGGAGAGACAATTAAGAATTTTCAGACAGTTTCCTGTTTACTCAATTCATGTATGAAAAGAGTCTCCGAAGGCCCATGAGTTCTTTTAACGTTGGCCTATAAGAACTCTGGAAACCAACTTTACTCGTCATATGATATTGGTTCGTCGACCATCCAGATTACACATGTCCACATAGCTAAGGGTCTCGCTTTGACTAAGAGAGTTTTGGTTGATGAATGAAATCAGATTTTACTTTCATCACATTTTTTGTCACATTGATAGGATGTTGTCAGCTTATAAGTGCCATTCGAGGTACTTTTGCCACTGATGAATGTTTGGAGTCATCATCAGTAACTCTGAAGGTGTATTAGTGGTAAAAGGGATTATCAAATGAGGATTTCCTTTAATGAGTCTGACTGTGATCTAATTCTGATGCAGCTTTGTAAAAAGTTGGCTCTGTTTTTCTTGTTGCCTTTTAGGACTTTGGTCCGGAAGTTCTCAAGCAGTCCTTTTTGACACTACATTGCATGCATAATGACTTGAAGCTTGTTTCTTCAAAATTATAGAGTGGTCGAGATGTGTTGGCCAAGCAATACTATTATGTAAATGGCTAAACTTGGAGTATGTGAAAATTTTGCGCGTGATTGTTGGCCATATTTTCACCTGTGATTGCCAGTGTCAGTAACTGTTTATGCCTTTTGTTAACATACTTATGTTTTCTCTATTGATAGTTTTGTTGTTTGTAGTTCTTCATTATATCTTTTAAATCCATAGAGTGACTATTCTGCTTCATCTTTTTTTGGTTGAAAGAGCTACTGTAAGTTTACTGTGAGTTTTTCTGCTATTTTTGCTAACCTAGTAAGCTATCCCGGTTTCTGAGTTCTTTCTAAACGTACAGGATTTGGTTATAGAGTCTGTTTGGTCTTTTTGAATATACATACTTCCAAATTGGACTTGCCTGAGTTTCCATATTATTTCCTTATTGCCCGTTTTTAGGTGAATTGAACTTGCTTCTTTCAAACGATTTAGTTGCTTTTTGTCATGGAAAAGAGGATGGTAATCTTAAAAGGTTGGTATAGTAATTAATGTTCCAGTTGATTTCTTTGCATCTGCCCGAATCTTGGTGGACGAAGTTACTCGATATCTATGAGATTCTAGGTACCCTATGAATTAGTCGGGGAACGTGCAAATGGCCAGACGTCACCTTTATCCCAAATATAAATAAAAGTAATTAACATTCAGGCTTGAGGTGGAATCATCCCTTGTCCCTGTGAGGAACTTCAATTTCAGGGTGTGTTTGGTATTAAGGAAAATATTTTCCACATAAAATGTTTTCCTGGATAATGTGTTTTTGAAAAATGAGCGAATTTTTACTTATTTTCTCATGTTTGATTGCGTGTTGGAAAATAAATGAATTTCTTACTTATTTTCTCATGTTTAGTTGGTTGGTAGAAATCATTTTTTGAAAAATACTCACCCTAGATCCATCAACTCCACCCCAAACCCCACACCACCCCACCCTCACCACCCACCCTAAGCACCCACCCTCTACCCCCTACCCACAACAACCTCTAACCAAATCCCAGCCACCCAACCACTACTCCCTAAGGCACTTCATCTTCACCCACCCTTACCCCATGCGGCCACCAACCCCAACCCATACCACCACTCCATCCAACCCTCCCACCCACGCATCCGTTTCTAAATTTTCTATTTCATATATTTTATATTATTTTTATAAAAAATATTAAAAAATGGAAAATTTTGTCTTACCCACCTACCACCCACCCCCCCCCCAACTACAACCCACCCACCCCACACCAAATTTAACCACACTAACTTTCTGTTTTTATAAAGGTAAAATTTAAATGAAGTAGAAAATTCAGGAGGGGGTATAGGGAGAGGGGGTGGGTGGATGTAGAAAAAAAAAACTTTTCAAAGCTTTTTTCAAAAGAAATTAATTATTTTTGGACGGGGTGGTGGGGTGTTTGAAGCGGGACGGGGGGTGACGTAGAAAGTAAAAAAAAAAAACTTTTCAGAACTTTTTTTTTTTTTTAAAAAAAATATTTTTTTGGGAGGGGGTGGTTGGGTGTTGGGGTGGGGGGAAAGGGGGCGTGGGGGGTGGGTGGTGTAAAAATAAAAAATAAAACTTTCTAAAACCTTTTTTTGAGAAAAATATAATATATTTTGAGGGGGGATGGAGTGGTATAAAAAATTCAAAAAAAAAAAAAAAAACTAAATCTTTTAAAAAGATTTTTTTTTGGAAGGGGGGGGGATGGTGCATGGGGTTGGGGGAGTGGTTGGGGTTTGGTGATTGAGTGGTGGGTGAAATGTCACTTGTAGGCTTGTTTTCCTTGCTTTGATTGGAGAAGTCATTTTCCCATTTTTAAGAAACTTGTTTTTCTAAAGAAAATATTTTTCAAATTTTGATCAAACGAACATTAGAAAATTGAAAACCTACTAAGCACACCCTCACCCTCAGTGTTAACCTCAAAGTTCTAAGATGGAGGAGGAATATCGAAGAATTGAAACTGTTTTTTTTTTTTTTTTTTTATTATTTCGAGAAATTCAGATATTCTACCGCTCAAATTCCAAAGTCCCAAGGCCTCATTCCCACTTCCACTTTGGCTATATGTCCTTTTACCGTTATTTTCATCAGTTCAATCTCCAAGGGAAAGGCCAGAACTGAACAGTGGCAGAAAAAATATTGGGCCAATTGCTTGAAAAATGAAAGCCAATTCAAAAGTAAACATACTACTAGATAAACAAATTGAGGCTGTGATAGTGAGAGCAGCTAAAGTTTGTGTCCAGTTGGGTGAGTTGGTTACATGTTTTGCTTATTCTTATTATTATATACATAGTAAGTGTTAAATGTTTAACTGCCTTACCAAGTCATTGTCTTGATTTTAGGTGCCACTATTACTGTTGTCCTTTCGATAAGTATACTTCCATTAGACTCATAAATAACCAATGTTGGATTAAAGTATTTTCTTTTATAACGATGACTAGTGTTATTTGATCCGTGCTAAGTACGAGCCCAAAACTAATATTAAAATTAAATATGCAATTACTTTTTTTCCCACTCTTTATGTTATTAAGTTATTGAAAGATTAGTTCAACCTTTTCTGCAAATTCCTAAAAACTAAAGGCTCTCCAAATATTAAAATTGCACCCAAAGTATTTAAAATTGAATAAAGTCATTTTTGTCCTTATCTTAGGCTTCTTTTTAGCATTATTTATTTATTGAATTTTATTTAGGTTTAGACTTTGAAAATTTCTTGAGATCCAACTTAGCTGTAACATCTGTGTGATTAAAAACATCCATTATGAACTATAACACTTTCTTTCAAAAAGAAGAAAAATAATTTGGTTCAAGAGACATCAATTATATATGCTACCTTTATTCTTTCGATGAGATGAAGCAGATGTTATTTTCATTTAAGATATACAAACTATAATGATAATATGAAGCGAATTAATGACTTTTCTTAATATAATTAAATCCTTTTGCTTTCCAAAAACTTATGTGATGAGGAAATGACATTTCTTCCTTTTGTTAGTAGTTTATAAATGGCACATTATTTTGTAAAATGTATATTCTAATCATTTGTTTAGTAAGTTTTGGCAAGTTTCAGACCACAAGATTTAAAAGACTACACACATCTTTAATTTAAGACCCCAAGATTCAAAAGTCTCCCTTTATTTCTTAAATTTCGTGTCCAATCAAACTAAGACACTTAAATTGAGACGGAGGGAGTATTACTATTGCTTGGAAAACTAAAAATTATGTAATATTTAGATACACAGGCATAAAATATGTCATTTTCTCTAATTATACACATCAGTTATAGTTGGAACGATTCGAAGGATTTACAGGTTATTGAGGCTAATGCGTGTATATTAAAGGAGGTGACATATTTTAAGTAGTTAACTTATCTATGTAATAGTCATTTGAGAATACACGCAAAAATATTTTTAAAATTTAAATAGAAAATGTCTAATAGAATCATATTATCATGTGTTCTGGTGCTCAATTGAAATAAATCGTAATTTATGTGTTCATTTAAATTTACTGACAATTTTTTTAAAAAAAAATATTAAGCCAATAAAGCAATATATAGTAGGAGAAAAATGAGGCATAGAAAAAAAGTTATAGTACATTTCACATCACCCTCTCAAGGAGATAAACAAGAGAGGACAACTAAAAGGTTGAATTTGAAAGAGAAGCCTTTTGGTTAGTAACCATTAGTTAGAATCTAACCAACAAAAATCCAGTGAAATTCCACAACGTGGTCTGAGAGGGTAGAGTGTGCGCGAGACTTACTCCTACCAAGGTAGGACGGTTGTTCAGAAAGACACTTTACGATAGAAAAGTAAAAAGAGAGGTCAGATAAGGCCAAGAAATTCAAAACGATATGAAAATGAAAATAACGAAATCGACTAAGCCATTAGTTAGAATCTAACTAAGTGACTACAAAATCTTTAGATTACTTAGAATCTTTAGATTCCCCTGAGTAATAGTAATGTCTGGGCCAACATATTAGAGTATTAAATGAGCCACAATAGGATTAGCAATTTGATGGATAGGTCCCAAGTACACATCATCTTGCCAACAAGTGTTTGTCAACTTGCTTTCAGCGTGGGAAATTTTTCATACAAAACGTGTAAGTTCAACTCCGGGTGACGCGGTTCTTGGACCCCTATATATGAAGCTCGTCTCTTTGTAGTTTCAAGTAGAACAAATGAATACTTGGAATACTGTTTTTGGGCTTAAGTTGACAAAATGGCCTCCATGGGGGTGGTTTTGATTTTTTGGCCCCTCTTAACAATTTTTTTAAAGTTATAGCCTCCGCTTCAAAAAATTATCTAGGCAAAGCTTGTATTGCTCATCGAACATAAGTTATGGACATAAATTAGTTTGATGAACCTACTCAGTTGACCACAAGTCATGTCTTATAGGAAAGAGCTAGAACTTATGCCCGATGGGCAGCAGTGGGAAGATTTTGTTGGAGGAAATTAGTTAAAAGAGGTCTTTACAAAAGGCATAACTTAATAGCTCTTGCCATAAGGCAGGATTTTAGGCGATTTCAAGATAGTGAATTGCTCAATTAACCACAAGTTTTGTCTTATAGGAAAAAAGTTAGAATTATACCCGATGGGCAATAAAAGTTCTTCCCAATGATTTTTTTCAAGTTAAGGTCATTTTTTGAAATTTTTTGTTTAGCGAGAACAAAAATTCAAGGGGCAATTAGCAGGAATGCCCTTAGTTTTGGGTGGTCTGTAATTTTTGATCATTAAATTGGTGGTCTTTAATTTTTACCCTTCGTTAGAACCCCTTGGTCTCAGGTTCGAACCCCCGCTTAGTCAAAAATTAACAAAAGATTCGCAAGGCAGAATTTTGCATGATTGGGGCAGAGTTCCAAAACTCTACTTGGGTTCAAAATTTTGCCTTTCAGGGAAAATTTTGCCTTATAATTCTGCCTTAAGGCAGTGTTTTGAAGGCAAAATTTTGCCTTGCGAATCCAAACCTCTGCCTTGCGAAATTCCTTTTTTTTTTTTTTTTTTTTTTTTTTACTGAGCTGTGGTTTGAACCCAGATTCTCGGAGTATTAGGCGAAGAGCAAAAATTAAAGACCACCAATTTGAGGGAAAAAATTAAAGACCACCTTAGAAGAAGGGAAATCCGCGCAAAAAAATGAAATTCAAGACCAAACACTTTTAAGGACACCACATTTGCACGGCTGCCCTTCAAAGGCTCTGGTCTTTAATTGTTATCCCTCAAATTGTTGGTCTTTAATTTTTGCCTTTCACTTAATACTCCAAGGTTCTGGGTTCCAATCCGGCTCTGTCAAAAAAAAAAAAAAAACGCAAAGCAGAGGTTTGTAGCAAAATGAGGCCTAATCCGACAAAAGTTAGGCCTTAAGACAGAGGTTTGCCTTAAGGCAAACTTTTACCCAAAATTAGGCCTTAAGGCAGACTTTTGCCCAAACTCTGCCTTATAAGGTAGTTTGAATCCAAAACTCTGTCTTGCGATTTTTTTAAAATTTTTGGTGAAGCAGGCGTTCGAACCCGAAACTCATTCGAAGGGCAAAAATTAAAGAGTAGTGCCTTTGAAGGACATTCCGCGCAAAAAAATGCGCGTCATTTCCCGCTGTTTTTGGGCTTGATTATCTTTTGTTGGAACATAGAAGGAATAATTACGGCCCAATACCCATAAGTGATCTAGTTTACCAAAATTAGCCCAACAATCCTCTTTTTACCCTAAATATCCCTTCACCAATCTAGTTTGCAGCCTAAGACCACCGCTTCATACCTTTCTCTCTCACAGCTTGCCTCTCTTTTCTCTTCTTTCTCTTCATACTACACCATTCAGACCACACAAAATCACCATATATAGAAGAACCACCAAATAGAAACTTATATTGTTCTTTGAAACCCAGTTGCTTCAATCTCTTAGAACTCACCAAAAATGTTAGAATCTGAACCACATACTCTAAACAATTTTCTTAGGTTTTCAAATCTGAAGTTGAAAAATGCAATTGGGTTCTAACTTTGCTTCACTTTTGTCTTTCATTCAGTATTTGAAGTTTCTAACATAAACAGGTGGAAATACAGTGGTGTTAAAATGGATGTTGGTGTCCTTTAGGGAGTGCATATATATTGTATAAAAATGTATAAAAGGTGTATATATGCACCATTATACACTGTTATACAATGCTTATACGCCTTTATACAATACGGGGTAGCGTAAATACACTATGTAACATTATTTAAGAGGTGTATTTGCACCTTTATATGATATTATATTTACATACTACATAAATGTATATTTATACATTGTATAGAGATATGGCTTTGTGATGGATTTATAATTGGTTCTTCATCTTTCTTCTTTATTTGGATTTTCCTTTTTCCCCCTGTTATTCGAGATTTTTCAAATTTATTATTGTAAGTCGTGAAGGTGAATTATAGTGTTTTCTGATGGTTGATGGGTAGACCTTTTCTTTTGTTTTTATTGCGGATTGGGGCCGTTTTCTGGTGCAGAGATAAAGTCAGATGGTGGATATGAAGCTTTGGTGTTATTATCCTGTTGGAGATGTAAGATGTTATGTTGCTGGGTATACCTACGAGGCCTTCATTTGCTTGATTAAACAAAGGCTTTGGCTAAGCGGGTGAAATAGAAAATTTTGGCTAAGTTGGCTGTAAACTAGAAATCTGGATATCAAACCAAACCTTCTTGGGCCACAGTATGTATTATAACTGGCAAGTGAATGCAGTCGATCAAGCTCGATCCAGTAGACCATTTTGTGCATACTCGCATACATGGAATTCAGGGAATGCATTTTTTTTTTTTTAATTTATAATTTGAATAGAAGATAATCACCATACAAAAGAAATTATTTTTTATTTACATATCTTCTATGTTATTTTTTACTGATCTCCCCTAAAAAAGATCATATAATTAAAATAACATTAGTAATGGACGACAAAATCAAAACCTCCAAAATTACAGCCATTTCGTGAAAACTTAACTACTCCCTTCGTTCACTTTTACTTGTTCGCTATATTACAAATAAATTTTTACTTTTACTTGTCAATTTTAACATACAAGAGAATGACATTTTTTTTGTTTTTGTTTTACCCTTAACATTAATTACTCATTTTCAAATTATTTTCCAAATCTATTGAGACTATACACCAATTAATATGGATATAATGGTAAAATATATATTTCATTAATTAATTTTTAAATGACGTGCAAGGTCAAATAATGAACAAGTAAAAGTGAACCGAGGGAGTAGTAAATTTTTATAGTTAGATCTTGTCGTGAGATCTGCTGATGTCTTCAAACTCAGAGCGGGCCATCTTAAATAATCGCCACAAAGGAATTAATAAATAGCAAGCAGCTCATTTGAAGGATGAGTGCTAACCTCTATTTTATTTAGTTAGTGAGATATAGTTGTAGAGAAAGTCAAGTCTCTCTTTTGTAATTGTAGGTGCTGTTTAAGCTTGGAGTTTGGCTATGCATTTAGACATTTACCACAAAATTAAAATTCAGAATTTTTTGCTTCTATGCTTTTTCTTATTAATTTTATTTCCGGAGTGTGGAATAAACAGAAATAATTGAAAAGAAAAAAACAAAACAAACGTTCTGCTGCGATCCGTTTGATGCATTCGGAGAATTAAGGAGGCATACGTTTTTCCAAGAGCCAGCTCAAACAAATACTCAATGCTATAAAAGAACTCAAAAATAAGTTTGCATATTCAAAAGGTGCAAAATTTTAAACAAACGCAACCTAAGTAACTAGAGTATACAAATTATATTTTGGGTTTTCACGGTATCCATTTTGGAATCCGACTAATCTAAATTCACTTCAGAAAATTCTACTTTGAGCGCAACGCCCTTGCTAAAAACAATTCCATTATCAAGGCTCAAAACCCAAAACTTGTTGAATAAATACTTAGGTGTCCACCACAACATTTGATGTTACTCGAACATACAATTGTTGTTTTATATTCTAAAGACGAAAAGTTTTTATTTTTATCAAATCGTTTTTTCATACTTTTTCTGACTCTGGACCTTCCACACTCCACACTCCCTAAGGTTGGGTGGACTTGCACATGGTCATGATGGGATACTATCCTTCTTCTCTACTCTTTTGGCATCCTCTTTCCAACCCACTGCCCACCGACACAAGGCATACGTACTAATTTGTGCTTCTCTCTTAATCGATCACAATTCTTTATTACACAATATAATAAGATCAAGCAAGGTATATGATAACCATATTATTATTTTTCAGTAACAATATTATTGTCCTGAGCAGTTTATGTTTTAGCCAGACACACTTCTTTCGAGAGATATTATTTGACCGTGTTTGTATCTAAGGATATTTTTGTAACTCGTCATCTTTTCATGTTACAAAATTTTGCATCAAAATTAGGTCAATCGCATGCATTTCTTGAACACCTAACATGGGAAAACATAAACCATGCTCATAATGCTTTGTTAACTCTTAACATAGAATAGAAAGTTGTATGCGCGTGTGTACACATGAAGTCTAGATTCTCTATTTTCAGCTTCAAATGTCATTATCTAGAGAAGTGTCCAAAAGATGGGCTCAGTAGTACAAAATTCAGCTGTTATTTTACTTGCTGAGAGAATTCTATCAAAATCAAATTCTGGTTTCTTTACAATCACACAAAAATAAATGCCCAAAATATAAAAGAAATAAGCCACCTCCGTAGCATAGAAAGTTATACCCTCGTCCTTTCAAGCCTCAAAATCAAACTCGTAGATTGTGAGAGTAGTAGAATAAAATTAAAACCAAGCAGACTGAAAATATTTGTTTGATATCATTCTCTTTCGGTCAAAACCTCAAAACATTTACAAGAGATGTTGAATACATATAATAAAGTTAGATTGCTAGTAAGAACCAATACGAGCATTAGATCAAAAGAGTGCAGACAACTTACAAAATTTCAAAATCCTGTATGCAAAAATTGTATGTCCTTTGTCATAGGAGACTTCAACATGAGTTAGAAATCCTTTGCCAGCTTTTGCATCACTAGCGTCCATTAGAAAGTCGAGGCAAATAAAAGATCAAGGGTCTCAGCAGTTCCCTTCCAGTGTAGAATATAAAAAAGTGAACCCCTTTTTTCTCCTCATCGTATGGCTCCTCATACTTCTTCAGAGTGACTTAAAAATCAACTTTCCCAGGCAGCTAAAGTCTCTTGCCTGGGTGGATATCCTGAGTTCAAATGATGTCATATAGTAGTCATTATGGAGCTTGCTTTGTTTCTCAGGGCCCTCAAAAGAACACGAGCAAAAGAAATCATTTTTTCAGTGACTGTCAATGTTTAGAACCACATGAAGACTCTTCAGTTAGGAATATTTCAGGAGCGAGGTCAATTTCTCCTTTGGAAGTCATTTTCCCGTTATGATCATCCAAAACTACTAATACACAGCTAATGAATGAATCAAATCTTATTAAGAAACTAAAACAATCGAAAAATTAAATCACAAGCGATACTGATACAGGTGGAGAGTGGGACATAAGGCTGCACAGCAGTGAGAAGACTATCCATCCCATCATCACTTACCCACCTTAATTTGTAGCTTACTCATACCAACATTAACCTTTTCCACACCTGATTCACTCTTCACCTCTGTTCGCTTGAGATTTTTAAAATTGAGCCACGGGTGCTGCAAGCACTGCTCAGCAGTTGGTCGTTTCTCTGGCTCAAAATCAAAAAGAGGACCAAGAAATTCAGCAAATTCATGAGCATCCGTTTCGGAAAATCTATACTTGTCAACTAGTAATTTATCTAGAGAACCATATTTCAGCCTGCGAATCCTCTTCAAATCTCCGTGCCTGTCAAAGTAATCTTTGGATCTAGCCCCACCAATGGCTATCTGCTCCACCAGAAGTCAGAGTAAGAATATTTCAGCAGCTACTTTCAGAACTAGTTCTTAAAGGCCACAAAAGCAAATATAATGTGCTTACCTTCCGTGGGATCTTGCCTAGAAACTCCATCATCATAGCTAGATGATCCTGCAACTCGCCAAATAATAACAAATATGGTCAAGTGAAGTTCTAAAATAGTTTCTCTTCATGAAGTAAAACATAATTCTTTCAAGACTAGGTCGACTCCACCTTACACAAGAAAATCCTACCTCAAATCAGAAGAACATAAAACTTATTCAGAAAAAAAGAAACTGAAAAACAGTTGCATAATGCAATGAAAGGACAGTTAAACAAGGAAACATAGATGAAATAGTCTTACCTCATCTTCGCTGAAACCTTCTCCACCTTTGGGAGTGAACATCATCTCACCAGTAGCAAGCTCAAACGCAATACAAGCAAAAGACCATATGTCAGCAGAGAACGAATATCCAGATTGAAGTATAACTTCAGGGGATCTGTACTGCCTTGTTTGAATTTCTTGTGCAAATTGCTTATCAGCCCAGCATGCATTTCCAAAATCCACAACCTTGCACTTCAAGTCAATCCCATCAAGAGATCTTATTGATTTTGGAGTCCCAACGCCACCCATTGAACTTCGTCTTCCGGATATCCTAGCTGCTGCTCTCCTTGCCCTTTGCTTTAGCTTTTTCTCAATAATATTCATTGTTACTCCTCCATTAGGGTTTCCCTCAGGCCTTTCAAGTATGGGAGCCGTTCTCGATCTAATGGGATCTTTTGTGGCATTAATTGTGGAAAGTAAAAGAATATTTTCAAGTTTCAAGTCTGTATGAATAATTCCAAGTCCCCTATGCAAATAATCTAAACCAGTCAAAACACATTTGCAAATTTCCCTAACTTTGTTCAGTTCAAGGCCCTTATAGCGATTATGCTTGATCAGCCGTAATAAGCTATCACCAAGAAATTCAAGTACCATGCATAGGTGCTGTCCATTAGGGCCTGTGTGCTTAAAATGGTCAATAAGCCGTACAACATACTTACTACTAGATGGATCACCATTGGCAATTGCAGAAAGGACTTCAATTTCATGAAGAGCTGCTTGAGCGAATTGTGGTGCACTTTTCTGGATCTTCAAGGCAACATATCCCTGGGGAGAAAACAAATATGGCAACTATGTAAGCTCCAGATTTAAAGTTCACAACAATCCCAATGAGCTTCCAAACAAAGAGAAACGGAAATCTTTGTAAAAAAAAAAAAAAAATTACGTTAATTTTCTAGAGAAAAAACTTCTGAAACATTTCAGAGCATAGAAAATGGCAAATTATCACTAAAAGTTCGATGAAAACAATCCATGAAGAAAGAGCAATTGCATATGCTTTAGTGCTTCACTGCTTACTCCAAATAAGAGGCTCACATAAGAGGTTGTCCTTGAACACCTACAGGAGGTGCTGCTAATATATTGATATTCTATCTCAAACAGTCACTCAACCATCTACTCAACTGACTCCATCAGGTCAAAGTTGGCCCCCAAGACAATTGATTTTGGTCACAAAGCAAAGTCACCTCAAGAAGCAGACACTCGAAACTTCTTGAATTGAGTCGTGCCCTTATTGTAAAGAAAACATTACATGCAATTTACCATAATAAGGGATCATGAAACAAATGGAGATGGAAGTCATCTCAAACAATGACAGGTACTTCAAACATTAATTTAAGTGTACACAAAATCATGCTTAGCATCAAGGACCTAACACTTGTGGATGTGTAATGGCTATCACATACTTGAAAAGAATCCACGCTTATTCATCGTCATATCCGTCAAAGCAACAACAACAACAACAACAACAACATATCCGTCGAAGCAATTTACTAATTTTAAGAGACTATGCATATATATATATTTTTGAACTGGATTACTAGAGCACGAATATTCTGTCATCATCAGAAAGGATTTTAAACTACTTTCCTACTGGCTGAATAACTACTTGAAGTGAAAATGACTAAGACTCAAAGAAGACAATTCCTTCCCTGAACAGCGACAGACTTTATTTTTGTTGGAAATGGTTCGATATAGAGAGAAGGGTGTAATAAATGTTATAGGCTAGTGCTAGTAAGTTGGACAGGGCATAAAGATGTTTCAAAGATCATATTACATTACCCAAATAATGAAATAAATGTCAAATGAGTGGCAACAGGCAAGGCTTTTTTTCTCCTTGGAGCAGTGCCATGAAATGAGTTATCCAAATAAGCAAGGATGTGAAATCCTCAAAGATTAATAAGGAACTCTAGCAGAGTAGCACCTATTTCCCCAATTACATTAGGGTATAAGCTATGCGCTAATCGCAGCAAATAGTAACTAATCATAATATCAAAAGGAATTAATACTTGAGCAAAACGTTATCCAATTTAATAGATCGTCTAGAGAAAAGAAAATTGAAACCGGTTGCAAATAACAATACATTTTCGTGTTCACCAGCTTTTTCTGGATCACTTAAAAATGAATAATCATGATAATTATTTATCAAATATATAAATAATAATGATAATTACTGGTTACAACAACTACTACTGGTACACCTCAATCCTAAGCTAGCTGAGGTCGGCCAAATTATTTATCAAAAAATGAATAATAATGATAAAATAGAGCTTATCGCTTTTGATCTCGAGATAACCATAAATTCTGATTACTTCGCACAAAAGCACCGGTAAACAAAATTAAAAGAAAAAATGAAAACCATTTTCAGATAAAATGGAAGAAAATTTGATAAAAACTCACGGACGATCGAGAATATAGAAGATACAACTTGAAAATCAATAATCATGATAATTATTTATCAAAAAAAAAAAAAAAGAAAAAAAAAAGAGAGAATTATAACAACTATTAGTACACCTCAATTCTTCTCAAAAAATAAATAATAATGATAAAATATCACCTATCAGTAATGATCTTGAAATAAGCATATTATTCTGTCTAGTTCGCACAAAAGCACAGATAAACAAAATCAGAAAAAATAATTCCAATAAAACATGATTAAAAACTCACGGATGAAGTGGTATCATAAGCGAGCCAAACGGTGGAGAATTCTCCCCAGCCGAGTTTTCGTTGAGCGATATATCGTCCAGCGGAGAATGAATCGCCTATTCTCACCGCATGATATCCTCCTTTCCGATATGAATCGAATCCCTCTTCATCCTCCGATGCCGATGACGACGATGAACACGACATTCTTTATGATCCAATAATAGTACGCTCGCTTGTTTATGATTATTTTTCAGATTTATAATTTTGAGGAAATCAATGGAGTATTAGACTTGTATGGGATTTGTTTGGAGGAAGAAAAAAAGGTTGACAGAGGTTAACAACAGTGCGTTAATGGGGGAACATATGTGGCCTTCAATACAAGACTCGTTCCACCTTTTTCTCTTTTCTTTCCCCTGCTTTTAATTAATTGTAGTATCCTTTCTTTTATTATATTTAGAGATATATTATGACTTTTTAAATGTTGAGTTGGATTGGACCGTCATTTGCTTTTCTACTTTACCCTTTTTATGTGCATGTCTTTTGGGCAATGTTTGGTGACATTTGGATTTTGATTTTTGTTGAGTTAGATCGTCAGTTGCATGAGAGTCAATTTTATGAGTGATGGAAACTTCTAGGTAAATTGGTGGAAGTTTCCCTTTGGTACGTTGTGGACTATGGATTATTTTAAGTATGTTTTTATTTTTTAATTGAAAATTTTGGATTCGAGAATTGAAATATGAAATGATTTGTAAGTGAAGCTTTCCAAAACAAATTCAAATTACTAAGGTCCCAAAATGAATATGAGACGCTAAATATTTCTAAAAAAGGGACTATTTTGAAATTCGACTTTAAGATTTGCCATATTGGAATAGTTTCATGATTGATCTTGAGTGCGATCAAAGGTGGGGATGCAAAAAAGAAGTGGCGTGTCCTTGTTGGTCCTTGGTTGGGGTAGAATAATCAATGAGGGCGATGTGTGTGTGGGTGGAGGGAAGTTCCATATGTAAGCCAGCCACTGCCTATGGGCAATAATCTAATGTGAAGGAGATGATGATAGAGTACAATATTATTAAGGCAAATCACACTAAATAAAATTATATTGAAATACAATTAGAATATAATTTAGTTTACTTATAGATAATACCTGTGGTACTTTTAAGATAAAATATTTATACTCGTATATATGAAAATTCTACATAGAAAACTCTACATAGATATAATAGCTTAATGCATATACATTGTTTTTAGAATCATATACTTACACTTGATACTATGAAAATCCTACATCGATATAGTGATTTATTTACATATATATATATATATATGTATGTATGTAAATACGTAGACGGTGCAGCCACTAATAATTCATTGAGGTTTTCAACCCAATAATTTGTAGTAAGGATAAAACAGGTATTGGATGGTAAATTATCTCCTGGCTTTCTAATCTGGACAAGTAAAAATGGACATCTATTTTTAATATAAAAGACAGGTAAAAATGGACGGACGGAGTACTCCTTCCACTCACTTTTACTTCTCCACTTTTGACTTCTCACACTCCTTGAGAACTAATAAAAGTATATATTTTATTATAATACCCGCATTAATTGGTATATAGTCTCAATAGACTTAAAAAACGATTTGCAAATGAGTAATTAGTGTTAAGGGTAAAACAAGGTTTTTTTTTTTTTTTTTTTTTTTTGGTCTTTCTCTTGATATACTAAAATGAACAAGTAAAAATTTATTTTTAATACAAAGGGACAAGTAAAAATGAACGGAAGAAGTACATGAATAACTCCCTTCCTAACCAAAGAATCAAATAACCACTAAGTCTATTTTCTTTAAGTTACAATCATTTAATGGGTACAAATAAATCTAAATGATTGAGATATGTCACAAAATCTTAATATCATTAATATATCTATTCAAGAATTTCTATAGACAACAGTTCACCAATTTCACCCACCATAGTCAACTACCATCACCCTCACCCACAACCTTCACTACTACCAATCAGTACAATCAATCGTCATCACCACTAGCCACTATTTACAATCATCACTGCCAATCGCTACTGATAATCATCATCATCTATCACCCGTATATATCAGCAAACAACCACTGTCATCATTCACCATCACCATTAGCTATCACTATTATCCATCACAACTATTAGGCGCCGCCACTAACTACTACCATCAACCACTGTTGTTAGTCACCATCGCCTCTAAATACTATCCACAACACCACTATTAGGCAACACCATCCCAAATCGGCATCCACAACCACCAACCTAGGCATTGTCGTCACCAACCACCATATACTTTTTAAGAATGTTTTATTGATATAGTATTAGAGTAATTATTATTTTATTGTTATATTTATTAATTTTTTAAATAAAGATAATTTTTATACGTTCACATGTTGAAAAAACAAACAGTCTTAATTAATTAATATTCTGATCTTAATACAAACATCTTAATATTATGATATGTATTCAAATTCAAATATCAAATTTTAATGCACATTTTAATAATCAGATGTGTATTTAAATTTCAGAGATGCTAATCTTAATAACAAATGAGGACCTAGTCACCTTAGCGGCTAATAGTTATTACGAGACACCTAGTGGAGAGGAGTAGCTGAATTTTTAATACAGTATATTAGCATCTAATGTTGTGTATCAGTAAGCAAAATTCAGAAAATGTAAATTTTATTTGCCCAAACCTTATAAAAAGAAAGTGCTATAATTATATTACAAATACATAACTTAAAAGGCAAAATACATCAAATCAACCCTAAACTATACTCAAAATGTCGATGTCACACTTAAACTATACCGGTGACCTAATACACACTCGAACATCTTAAAAGTGAATTATTTTACTCCCTGAGCTACTGATGTGGCACAAAATATCAAAATAAAAATAAAAAAGCGTGTTTTGAGTAGAATTTTTCATTTTTTTTAATTTAAAGATTTAATTTTTTTAACCCCACCCCACCCCACCCTCACCCGCCCCTTTCTTCTTCATTTCCTCCCACCCCACACTTCTTCTTCTTCATCACCCCCCCCCCCCCCCCCCCGTCCCTTTCTTCTTCCCCCTCCCCCAGGCCTTTTCTTCACGCCCCATTTTCCATGTCTTCTACTTCATTTTTTTCTCATCACACTTCTCTACAACTTAATTTCTTCATCAATTCATTTTTTCTCATCAAACCCATCAATAATTTTCCGTGAGCTTCCATTTTTTCCGATCTTCTTCATTTTCCGTCCAAATTTGCATCTAATCTACCTAAAAAATAAATTTTATTATTTTTTATTATGTGTGATATTAAACTCATCAAAGCTATTTTCCAAGAAACAAAAAGAAAAAAAAAAAGAGAATGGCAACCACTGCTCGTCCTCCCCGTCACTGCCAAGGAGGAACCAATGCTCCGCCTTCTTCATTTTAATTTTCGTCATTTTAAAGAGAATGGCAAGGAGGATTGAGGGACAACACATTAGAAATAAATGGCACCAAATCTCATCGCTATCAACGCGATGGCACCAACATATTAGAGATTTGGTGCCATTTTGACGGAGTAATAAATTATCTACATCGCTGCTATCAACGTTAGATGGCAACAGATTTGCTATCAACGTTACATCAATGGAAATTTCACTAGTATACCAATGGAGGATTGTTGCTTTGGTGGTGGGTTTGACCTTGAGGGGGGAGGAGAATGGCGCGGGAGGGGGGGGGGGGGGGGGTGGTGTTGAGTGGTTGCATTTTTTATGAATGTGAAGGAGAAGCAATTAAATGACATGGATTTAAAAAAAAAACAAATTTGGCAGTTTATTGATGTGGCGCTGACATGGCGGGCGAGTGTATTACACCTCCCCATGTGCAGCTGGTTATAAATGTATGAGGGGTAAAATAATTCACTTTTAAGATGTTCGAGTGTGTATTGGTCACGGGCATAGTTTAAGTGTGACATCGACATTTTGGGTATAGTTTAGGGTTGATTTGATGTATTTTGCCTAACTTAAAATGGGGATGAATTATTAAGAATAGAAAAGGGGAATAAATGAATATTCCAGCACACAATGACGATATTGTCGAAAAAGGGCAATTTTTTTAACAAAAAAACGAAGATGTGAAGGTGCAATCAAGATGCTTTGGGTTGTACGAAGTAGGGCTGTGCATGTTAACGGTTAAACCAATAACCCGAACCGATAATTGGGTTATTGGGTTAATGGTTCGGGTTAGTGGGTTAATGGTACGGGTATTGGGTGGTGTTCTATAGTTATTGGGGTATCGGTTCGGGTCTCGGGTTCACCACTTTTGTTAACGGGTGAACCGATAACCCGATAATCATTTATTTAATTACAATTATACCCTTCCATATATAACCTTTCATATATAATTTGTGGAGTCCAGCCCAGTGAATTCATTCCATTATTACCCTTCCATATATAATTACTTAGTAAATCCTAAGTCAATTTATTTTTCATCAAAGTTAGTCGCAAGGTTTTACAAGAACTTAGCCCGAATGTCAAAGCTTCTAATTGCTTCCAAAGGTGTGAAACAAACTTTACGAAGCATCAAGTACCAAATGCTTGTGGAAATAACTTGCAGGCAGCTAACAGCTCTTCTCTACAATTTTGTGCCACTGATGCAACGGGTAAAGAGAGCAAAAATGAGGAGAGTTGTTGAGGACTCGGATGAAGAAGCATAAAAAAGACAACATTGTCAAATTGGAAAGCTGTCAACAGTGGTCTGGGAACTAGGATTCATGTAAATATGAAGAAAAGGTTTCAGGTTTTTAACGTCTTGAGATGCCCCACTTCCGCTTCAAACTCCATTTATAGCTAACTGCTGCAGGCACTTTCTTTTGTAGCTACTTTATTCATTTTGCATCTCGTTAATTCGTTTTTGATTCTGCTTTGAAGATGGGTTCTTTGTTCTTGAAAAAATTTCGTGTGATATCTTAACGGTTAAACCGATAACCGAACCGATAACGATCAAAAACCGATTAACCAATAACCCATTAACCGATATCTTAATGGTTCTTTAACGGTTTAACATATCTACAAACCAATAACCGATAAGTTTAACCGATAATTTTCAAACGAACTGAATCACCCGATACACAGCCCTAGTACGAAGCACAAAACACCATCAATCTTCATGCGACATCACATTTCTGTAATTGTCTGTCACCCGTCACCACCATTCAAAGTTCAGCTATTAAGTGAATGTTAATTATTCGGATCTTAATCGCTAAAGATTATTTGTTGTTGGTTGAAGTTGTGCATATATTATTAATACATGGGGATTAGTTGTGTGGGGTATAATTATTTCAACTTCTACCATGCATATAGTATACATAAATTGACTCATAACTTATAGTATTTACTTTATTTATGTGGAATGATAAAATAATTATTAAAGGTGATATTTGGTTGCTGAAACTTATACAAAGCAACTAAACAAGCTATCAAACAAGGTATTGATTATGCTAATTTTAATATATGAATAACTCTCTTCATAACCATGAATCAAATAACCTCTAAGTGCGTTTTTTTTATGTTACAACCGTTTAATGAGTATGAAAAGATCTAAATAATTGAGATATGTCACAATTTTAATATATTTAAGATGTCTATTCAAGAATTTCTATAAAGATGACGGTTTACCTATTTCATCAATTCACTGCATCGCCAACCACCAACCAAGCACAAATACCACCGCTGTCGTTACCAATCAGTGCAATCAACCATCATCACCACTAGCCACTATTTACTATCATCATCACCATTTATCACCTCTATCTATCACCAACCACCACTATTCGCTATCATTATCATTCATCACAACTATTAGCCGTCGCCACCAACTACCACCATCAACAACTACTGTTAGTCACCACCGCCTTTAAATACTACCACAAACATCACTATTAACCAACACCATTCATAATCAGCACCCACAACCATTTATAAATATAACAGAAAAGGCTCAAATATGCCATCCAACTATCAGAAATGGCTCATTTATGCCACTCGTCAATAGTTTGGCTCATTTATGTTATCGAACTATAGGAAATGGCTTATTTATGCCATCGAACCATGGAAAATGGCTCATTTATGCCACTCATCAATAGTTTGACTCATTTATGCCATCGCCTACTATTAAAATGACTCATGCATGCCATATTTCATTAAAGTTGGTTTTAAAATACCATATATGACACGTGACCTCCAACTAGATTATCGGTTTAGGTGGGTAAGGTGTATGGGTCGATTTTTTTTTTTAATTTGGTCTTTAAAATTGGGCTGGTTTAAGTAAACGACATAGACCTCTAATTGGAGGTCACGTGTCATATCTGGTATTATATAACCGACGTTAATGAAAAATGACATGAATGAGTCATTTTGGTATCGGGCGATGGCATAAATGAGTCAAACTATTGATGAGTGGCATAAATGAGCCATTTCCTATAATTCGATGGCATAAATGAGCCATTTCCTATAGTTCGATGGCATAAATAAGCCAAACTATTGACGAGTGGCATAAATGAGTCATTTCCGATAGTTGGATGACATATTTGAGCCTTTTCCGTAAATATAATGTCAAACATATTTATTTATAAATATTATTTTTTTTGTCAAACATCGAATCCATGATGTTCTCGCAAAAAAGTATGCTTTTTAATTTTTAGAATTAATTAAAATTAAAATATTATTAATTTGCAAAATATATATCAATTATTTTTACAATATTAGTTACAAATATATGATTATTAATTAATATATTTTCAAAAAATAATGTGTTGATAAATGCATAATTCAATTTCATTTAAAAAGGCACATATTTTCCAAATATTATTTTTTAATTTTTGATATTTAAATTTTATTTTTATATTAACTTAACTGTGTAATTACACTTATATAACCAAATAATACGCTTGTAATTACACTATAATTACGTAATAACAAATATGTTGCAATTACAATACTGTTAAAAAATGGGGATGAATTATTAAGAATAGAAAAGGGGGATAAATAAAGGTATTCCAGCACACAATGATGATATTGTCGAAAAAAGCATAGAGTGTGAAGGTGCAATCAAGGTGGCTTTGGGCTGTAGTAATCACAAACCCCACACCGCCCCCAATCAAACTTGTCTTGACATCACATTTCCGGGATTGTCTGTCACTACCAAATAATCCTCTTCCGCCTATCGATCCCACCACTACACGGCGGCAGATCACGTCGGATCTTCTTAAACCTCCATATGATTCCGTAACGACTCGCTGAATTACTCACAGATCTAATTCAGTTATTCGATTGAATCAAATTCAGTAATGGCTGCAACTCCCAATATGGATCAATTCGAGGCTTATTTTCGCAGAGCTGATTTGGATCAGGATGGTCGCATCAGTGGTGCTGAGGCTGTTGCCTTTTTTCAAGCTTCCAATTTGCCTAAACCAGTCCTTGCTCAGGTTTCCCCTTTCTCTACTTCTTTTTCTTTTTTTATAACCGTAGTGTCCGGGCCAGCTTGCGCGTAAACACGACTAATTCCATGGGATACGTCCCACCAGCAACAGGTATCAGGTAACTTTATCCACCAAGGCTATCACCTAGTGTTTTCTTTCTGCTGAGAATTGAACCTGAGACCTCATGATGCTCAACCCCCACTTCATTGACCACCAAGAAAGGAAATTGATACTACTAAATGATCACCATTTGATTATTTCTATTCACATGACTCTTATTTCCTTGATTTGAATTGTTGCAAGTCCAGTTGCTACTATTAGTCGAGATGTAAGCTAGCTTGTTTTGGGCACCATTGTTAACTTGGAAGTAAAAAGACCGTTAATCTGAATCTTTTTTTCTTTTTTCTTTTTCTAAATGGAAGTTAGTCCAAATCTGCTTTAGTTTTAGAATTATATGTCAAATATTGGCTGGGTTAGAAATTTAACTATTTGGATAAGAAGGATGATTTGGAGCAGAGGCGGATCCGGGATTTATATTTTATCGGTTCAATTTTAAGATTATTAGCATTGAACTTATTATATTTTTACAGTTATGGGTTCATATCTACTATTTTTATTGCAATTATAGTAAATTTTTATATATAAATTTATACTCGCGTCAAAAGTTATGTGTCAATTGAACCCGTAACTCTAATGCTACATACGCCTCTGATTCGGAGTGTTCAGTCACAGTCTAGATCAGTTTGATATTGTTTTTTGATTGCTTTTTAGTTTACAAGAGAATATTCAACCTCTGTTAGCTTCACTTCTCCGTATGTTTCGGCGCACCATTTCTTCCTGTCTGACACTGTAGTTCTAGCTACTGCACACTTAGTAGAAAACCTTCATTTATGGCAATGTTCATTATCAAAGCCCGACTTTTTACTCACGCGATGAGACATGTTCTTCGCATGTATAGTCTGCCTACATATGGATGTTGGTTTGCCTCACTTCTCATTGCAATGCCATGCCTTTCTACCTCTTCGTCCATCACTTGATTTATTCCTTGCTTATACCTTTTTTACTGTGCTCGCGGCTGTCGAGTGGGCTCGAAGCATTTTATTGTCTAATACCTTGAAGTGTTCCAGTCATTTGAGCTTGCAAACTCGTTGCTATACAGCAGAAATAGGGTGTTTGGGGTGGAAAGACATGGTTTAATTCAGAAAAAAAAAAATGAAGAGAAATTTACATTTGTTGCATTAGATGAACATTTTGGAACTCAACGTAAACAATCTGAAAATGGGTAGCAGATATGAGATACATGAAAAGTTTTGTCAAAGAGTATTAGTGAAACGGTACCAGATTATAATTTTTGAAAACCCCCCCGTTTATATCTAGTAATACAACAAAATGAATAGCGGGTCTGGTAACTTAGAATAGAAATTAGGAAATTGTACGGTTGAAATTTGAAAGTAGGACAGCTACTAAAATGTGTTAGAGCTACTTGAGAATGTAACAAAAGTTGCAGATAGCTTTGTGGTTCAGACTGTTAGAGTGGTAAGGCTCAGACATTATTGTTTTGTTATACTTGATAAGGTAGTGCAACACCGATTATGATGCTTGCCAGAAGACAGGTGTAAAAGCAGATTTAAAGATAATCTAGATGTGGAAGAAGCTGTAGTTCGTAAATAAAAGCAGATTTAAAGATAATCTAGATGTGGAAGAAGCTGTAGTTCGTAAATAGTCCATCTGCAACTCCTGCTTAACGTCTGGATCTATCAACTTCCTCGTGTCTTCTCACTATAGTTCACATGTTCTTTTGCTTTTATGCAGATATGGACATATGTTGATCAAAGTCGTACCGGTTTCCTTAGCCGCCAAGAATTTTTCAACTATCTTAGGCTTGTTACGGTGGCGCAGAAACGAGAGTTGACCCCAGAAATAGTGAAAGCTGCACTATTTACGCCAGCTTCAGCTAAAATTCCTGCCCCCCAGATAAACCTTGCAGCCATACCAGGTCCTCGTCCAGCGAATAAAGTTGGTTCTGCAGTCCCGCCAGTCAGTGGTGTTGCAGTGCCTCCAGTTAGTGGTGCTGCTCCAACAGCAGCACCAAGTTTTGGCATTAGGGGTCAACAGGGCTTACCAGTTCAGCAAAGCCAGTACATGAGGCCCCCTCGACCATCCGTACCCAGCACCAGTTTCACGTCTCAACCAGGTGTTCCTGGTCAAGGAATGTCAGGTGCAGGTACCAGGGCAGCTTTTAGTGCTGGCAATTCCTCTGATTGGCTTGCTGGTAATGGTGGTTCCCAAGCAGCTGTTACTTCCCAAGCTCCTAATATAGGTATCAGTTCTAGAAGTCAGGATGGATTTGATCATGCTTCTCCACAGCAGAACCAACAAAAGACCACTTATTCGGCACCACCAGGTTCATCTAAAATAAATGATTCAACTCTGCGCGGTAACCAGCCAGATGCTAAGGATCCTAAAGCAGTACCAGTATCTGGAAATGGATTTGCATCTGACTCGCTTTTTGGAGATGCATTTTCGGTTGCATCAGTTCAACCGAAACAAAACTCCGCACCTAGTTTATCTTCTGCTAGCAGCTTACCAGTCTCACCAGCCATGGTCCCTGCATCTGCAGGGTTCCAACATCCAGTAAAGGCCAGCTCAGTTGCTTCACAAGTTGCACCTCCCCAGCAACCAGTAAACCAGCATCAGCAAGCTCAGTTGACCGGGAGACCAAACCAACAGGTCTTAGTGCCAAGTGCTGCTGCAAATCCTAATGCAGCTGGAAATTCTCGCTCTAGTCAGGCTCAGCTTCCTTGGCCAAGAATGACTCGGTCTGATTATCAGAAGTACAGCAAAGTATTTATGGCTGTGGACACGGACAGGGATGGAAAAATTTCTGGCCAGGAGGCAAGGAACCTGTTTCTAAGTTGGAGGCTGCCTAGAGGTGCGATTTGCTTACTACCTTGATCTATTTATGAAATTCATGTTCCTTCTGGTTGTTTCATTCTGAGACAGATATTTATTTGGTAGTTACAAATATCTATTACTGGTTGTGTTACGATTAACTGAATGTGTTATGTCTCCTTTAGTTATTACTAAGTGATCTGGGACATCAGATATTTGCCGTTCTTCTTGCAATTAGAAGCCTTAGATTTTGATGATCGGACTCTGGGACATGGAATGATCTCTGTGGTACCTTGTAATTTTAGAAAGTTGCTTACGAGTTTGTTTGATTCTTCTTTGGGAAAGGCAAGTGCTTAAAACCCGTTAATCTTATTAAACTTGCTATATGCTCTTCAACTTTGACAACTGTGTTGTTCCACGGTTCTTTTTGAGAAATGGTAAGTTCTATAAAATCAGCAGTGCTAGGAAGTGCTGAAATATGTACAAGTGACAAAAACCAAAAGAAAATCCCATTCTAATGACGGGGCTAAGTATTGATTCTGCTTCATCTATGAATTCTTCTGTACACACAAAAGAAAACAAAAGTGTTCACTCGGACTTGATTTGCTAGATTGAGCATGCTTTGCCTTCAACACATCTGACAGTCCTTTCATTCCATACAGTCCACCAAATACATGCTGGTCTGTTATTGTTATTCCATCATACTATAGCTTCATGTTTAGTCTCTTAGGTACAGCTCTAAGTTAAGGTTGAAGCAGGAGACAGATGGGTAGCCTTGGAGCTCTTAGCTTAATAAATAATAAGTAATGTTACTTAGTTTATTAACTAGAAATACTAGTTGTGTATGTAGGTTTTGCTTGATACACTACTTATTTACTTAAGTTTAATTACGGCTTAAGAGCTCAGTGGATATGTTGGAATCCAGTTCAATACTGTACAAATGTCAAATGAAGATTAGTCTTATAAAAAATAATCATCTATGCTTATTTTTTTTCCGTATACATCTACAGTTTTTTATAAAGTTGCTTTACTCCTTACAAACTCTAATTCGTTATTTTGAAGAGCTGAAATCAGATAAGTTATCTAGTTAATCATGAGTCTCCCTGTGAAATTGGGTATTTGAAATACTTCTGATGGATATCGCTTACTATTAAATAGTGGAACTTGATTAGGAAGCTCACTTCTTGCCTGCCCAAATATTTTCTTGCTTGGTAAGGGCTTTGCATCGTAGATTCTTAGGCTTCCAGAGCCTATGGTTGTTATTCAAACATCTAGTAGCTTTTCCTAAAGTTTGGAATGCGTGGGGACTCTTTACTTTTTAATAGTTCTGGTATAGCATATCGTTTTATTTTCCGTCGGGGTTATGCACTTCATACTTTTATCAGGATACAATTTTCATACAGGTCATTTAAGACATTGTTGTGCTGTCTATTATGACCTGTGGCACAACATCATTCTTGCTCATGAGAACTCATGCTGAATTTTCTTTCTTTCGCTGAGCTGTTGGTCGTTTGGTCCTTCAAAACAATAATATGGTATGCTTTTCGTTTGTCAGAGGTGCTGAAACAGGTGTGGGATTTATCTGATCAAGACAATGACAGCATGTTGTCTTTAAGGGAATTCTGCATTGCTCTCTACCTGATGGAGCGGCACAGGGAAGGTCGCCCTCTTCCTTCAGTCCTTCCAACCAATCTTATTTTTGACGAGTCTTTATTGCCTGCTTCTGGTCAACCTATCCCATCACATGGTGCTGTTGCTTGGAGACACACACCAGGTACATTTATTTCCTCCCATTTATAATGTTCATTATGCATGGTTCATGACTAGTGAATGCGCATGTTTGTATTAGCAAAGAGCAGCTGATTCTGTCGTGAGTTACATAATTTCCCCCATGTGGTATATACATGCATCTAAAGGCGTTTATACAGGCCTTTATTCACTCCATCCATAGCCTTAGGTTTTGGACTGGATACTTAGACTCAGCCACATTCAGATGATATCAGAGCCAAACCTTTGGTAAACCTGTTTCCATACTCGTAAGTCAGCATTCAAGTCATAGAGTGAAGCCCAAACATCAAGTTACAAACGCGGAGGGTGTTGAGTTGTATAATATTCCCTCCATTCCTGTTTATGTCACACTTCCTTTTTAGTCTGTTCCAAAAAATGAATGACACACTTCTTAATTTGGAAACAATTAACTTTACACTTCCCATTTTACCCTTAATGAAAAGCTTTTATAACCACACAAATTTTCTAGCATGTTCAAGGCAATAAGTTTCATAAGTTATAGAGCTGCACAAAGACATTTTTTGGATCACAAATTGCATAAGTGTTCATTCTTTTCTTAAACTCCACGCCGAATCAAACTTGTAGCCTGTTTGGCCAAGCTTCTCCAAGGCCAAAAGTGCATTGTTTTTTCTTCAAACACTAGTTGCTGCTCAAAAGTACTTTTCAAATTGATTAGCCAAAAACTATCTGCTTCTCACCAAAAGTTGTTTTTTGAAAAGCACTTTTTCAAAATAAGCTAATTTTAGAAACTTGGCCAAACAGGCTATAGGTCACATAAATTGGAACAGAGGGACTATCCCACATTTTTATGTAAGGGCACCCGAAGTGGTCTTGTGCCAATCAGCCATAACTTTAAGGTTCTCGAGTTCAATGCTGAGATTCTTTCACTCTTTGCATATAAGCATTTCATCTGATGATAACTTTGTATGTGGAATGTGCCCAATTCACAATTTACTAAAACTTGAATCACAAAATTATGAAAAGAGTTTGAACCTCGTCCTATTTTCCGACTTGATGGGATAGAGGTGACAGGTTCTTATAGTGGTTCATTCATTTGAACCTCGTCCTATTTTCCAAGGTAGTTGACAGGTTCCCAATCAAACTCTTGTCCTTCTCTGTTCAAGAAGGGGAGCTAACCTCATCTAAAACTTGTGTCTCCATATTGCACTATATAATTGATAGTGTATTTCGAGGGTATACCAGAAAATGAAATGTCAATCCGTCTAGGTGTTTGCTAGTATTTTATTTGGTATCGGTCTGAAGAATTTCCCTCCTGTTTTTTATCTTTTGATTTAATCTCATGATTCCTTTTGTTTTCCAGCCTCCCAGCAAACACAGGGGCCAAGGGGTGCAGGACAGATGGCTTCTGGTGCTCCGGGGAAGCCTCCGCGTCCAGTTCCCATTCCCCAGCTCAATGAAGCTGTGCAGCCTGCTCAGCAAAAGCCTAAAGTTCCTGCACTGGAGAAGCATCTTGTTGACCAACTTAGCCAAGAGGAACAGGACGCATTGAATTCAAAGTTCCAGGAAGCATCTGAAGCAGAAAAGAAGGTGAAATTAAACTGTTCTTCTCGGCGGCTACTTCCTCTCCTCCTCAGTCTTTCTCAGTTCTTCCAATACTTTCTTCTTTTTCCATGATTATCTGAATTTTAAGTTTTGTGAATTGGGTCTTTAACTAACTGAGTGAGAAAATGAATGGTAATTTGAGAATGGATCTTGAACAGTATGTGTCTACTAGTGAAGTCTGTTAATACAACCGAAGTTGCAACACTTGCAACAGGATGCTGTTTTGTGCATTGCAGGAAACTTAACATGATTTGCTGGTGTGTTCTGTTTTTATTTCTACACTAGATTATATTGTATTTATTGGTTGGATATAATGTACTGGAAGGCAAATGAATGCTTTTCTTTAGGAACCAATTGACAAATAGTTTGTCTGATGTGTTAAACAACAATGTTACATTCAAATTTGCTTCAGAATATGAATTATATGATTGGTGTGGATAGTGTTGTGTCTGGCTTGTAATAATTTCCTTGGTTATCAGGTCATCAAAGTTGTAGCACTAACTCTTGATTATTTCTCGGTGTTTAGAGGACTATAATCAAAGAATATTTGACATTTTCTGAATTTCCGTAATTGTTAATTTGATACTATGGAGGACCAAAAATGGATTTTCATGTTTGAATCTTAACTTAATTCTAGTGGAGCCTCTTCTTATGTCTGTTGGCACTTGTAACTGCCAAATTTATTAATACAATTTTTTCCCTCTATACCATAATATTGAAGGTCATGGAATTGGAGAAGGAAATTTTGGAAGCAAAAGAAAAAGTTCAGTTCTACCATGCAAAGATGCAAGAAATAGTGAGTGTCTGATCTTTTTGCACCTCAAGTTCAATCAATTATATTCTGAGATCTATTTATCTCTTTTTTTTTTTTTTGATAAGGTAGATAATTTAAATAACAATTGGGGAAACCCCGTATACAATCCGTATGCCAAAAAGAAGAGAACCTACAACACTAAAATGGTCTGCTTTCTATTGTTGTTTCTTTTACCAGATTTTATACAAAAGCCGATGCGACAATAGACTAAATGAGATCACTCAAAGAACTTCTGCTGACAAAAGAGAGGTAAAAACTTTTCTGAACATAGGGAAACCACATCGCTAATTATTTGTTGTTTAACTTAAAATAGAGAGTTTGGCAGGTTGAGTTATTGGCTAAAAAATATGAAGAGAAATACAAGCAGACAGGAGATGTTGCTTCTAAATTGACAATTGAGGAGGCCACCTTTCGGGATATTCAGGTATTTGTGGATTTTTTTTTTTTTTTTTCAAATGCGTTGGTGTAAAGTTAACTTCCCTTTCTCATATTTTCTTGTAAATCATGTGATATTGTCTTACGTTTAAATGTTATGTTGTTGGACCTTTTATAGGAGAAAAAGATGGAGCTATACAAGGAAATTGTTAAAATGGATCAAGATGGCAAGACTGATGGTATCCAGGTTGGAAAATTGTTTCACTAGTCAATTTGATAAGAGATACGTAGAACTTTTCTGAAGCAGCAGTTTCTCTTTTACAGGACCGTGCTAGTCACATTCAGGTGAACCTTGAGGAGCTAGTAAAAGCACTGAATGAGCGGTGCAAAACTTATGGGTTACGAGCTAAACCAACTACACTGCTTGAGCTTCCATTCGGTAATTGTACAAGTCTTTTGTACTTTGTGTGGTAATATAAGCTTTCATTTGGTTGTCTCATCTATTCCTATATTTTTCTATAAAGTCAGTAAAATCTAATAAAGAAGATTGTTTCGGAAATATAACTCCAACGTGTTTCGGAAATATAACTCCAGTGCCTTGTTATTTTTTGCGCTGAATTGTAACTGACAAAGTTATTTTTCCTGAGAAGAATCTTGATAATAAAAAATGATTCGCTGGAAGAAATTGTGGTTCAAGCGGAGATTGTTCTGTTCTTAACTGGTCAATCTCAAGCGAAACCTTCCATTTTACCAGCCAATTCGAGTGTGTTCTTTATTGAGGCGTTAGAATTAACTTGTTGCCGACTGTTTATAGATTGACTCTTTTGGCCAGTATTTCTCTAAAGAAACCTCCAATTCAAAATAAAAGGTCTTCCCCCTTTATATTTACCTCAATTCCATTTAGTTCATAAAATGATGCTAATTTTTTCTTGGAGATCCATGTGTATTCTCAGTTGGTCAGCAATTTGTAGTGCCAAGTAGGAGGTGCGTGATGTATAACTTTAGCCACTGTCATTAAGAGTCTGTAACCTAAGCTCAACATGTTTCTGGTCTGTAATTTTCATTGATGTAAATTCTTTTCAAATGCTTTCTCATACTATTTATTGTAATTTCGAAGGTTGGCAACCAGGCATCCAAGAGGTTGCAGCAGACTGGGATGAAGAGTGGGATAAGTTTGAAGATGAAGGTATGTTTTAAGAAGCCAGCGTGTAAATCAAAGTGCTGATGCTCAAAATACCTCAAGAGGCCATTGAATAAGTTTTTTCTTCTTTGGGTTGCTTTTGGATGCGAGGGCTGTAGAAATTTATTATATGTGGCTCACTTTATTGTTGAATCTTTTTCCTTTCCAGGATTCACATTTGTGAAAGAGCTCACGCTTGATGTGAAAAGCGTTATTGCCCCTCCTAAACCAAAGTCTTCATTGGTTCGCGAGAAAGCATCTTCGTTAGCTGACCATGATTCTGGAAAATCATCAGCTGATGCTGACACTGATGCAAAGATAGATAAGCTGCCAAGCCACGTACAAGCTAGAGAAGTTAGTGACATGGAATCTGCACATGGACGTCATCAAACAGCAAGAAGTCCAACTGATAGTCCATCAAGGAGCAATGCAGTTGAGAGCCCGTCAAAACAATTCCAAGAGTCTGTCCACAGGAAGGATGTCAATTTTGATGGTTCACCCCATGCTGCCCAAGGGTAATGTGGTGGTTTTGTTCCTCTTTTGGGTGATTCAGTACATTATGTTCTTTTGTTTTCCAATGATGACAAACTGTGTAGAATACTGAACTGCAGAGGGATTCCACCTTCTACAAACTATTCTACGGTTTCCTAGAAATCTGAATCTCTTCGTTTAATTTTATGAGTGCAGTGAACACTGGGGTACTGAATCTGTGTTCTCGAGGGACAAAGGTTTTGATGAATCTGGCTGGGGTACGTTTGATACCAACTTTGACACTGATGCTGCATGGGACGTTAATTCTGTTGCAAAGGTAAATGGATTATTTTGCATTTTCTTTTTCACTTCTGCAACTGCTAGGTTAGATGGAGACCGTTGCAATTTGCATGCTGTAGAACTTTATTGTCTAGGCAACCTTATTCTCGTTTGCAGAGTTAGTCTCGTTTGGACTTTGGAAGAATACCTTTGACATTATTTAAAAGATGAAATTCCACATTATATTGCTTTCTTCGTTTATGCAGGATTCAGATAATGACAATCTCAAGGAATCTTCTCTTTTTGGAGCTGATGATTGGGGCTTAGCCCCTATTAAAACGGGGTCCAAACAGTCTGTTAACACGCTACCGAAGCAAAGCCCATTCTTTGATTCTGTTCCTAGCACCCCAAGTTACAATGCTGGGTTAGACAACACATTCCCGAAGCAAAGTCCTTTCTTTGATTCTGTTCCTAGCACCCCAAGTTACAATGCTGGGTTAGACAACACGTTCCCGAAGCAAAGTCCTTTCTTTGATTCTGTTCCTAGCACCCCAAGTTACAATGCTGGATTCAGTTATTCAGACAACACGTTCCCAAAGCAAAGCCCTTTCTTTGATTCTGTTCCAAGCACACCAAGTCAAAATGCTGGATTCACTCAGACTGATACCTTGTTCTCGAGGCAAAGTCCCTTCTTTGATTCTGTTCCTAGCACACCAGCTTATAATTCAGGAGGCTCACCAAATGCAGATAATATGTTCCAGAATAAGAGTCCATTTGCCTTCGGTGACTCAGTTCCAAGCACACCAATGTACAGTTCTACAAACTCACCTCGAAGACTTAGTGAAGGGTTTGAAGAAAACTCAAACAGCTTCTCCAGATTCGATTCCTTTAACATGCAGGATAGTGGTCCCTTTGGCACTCGTGACTCTCTTTCAAGATTTGATTCAATGCGCAGCACCAGAGACTCTGACTACGATCATGGTTCATTCCAGCAGCGGGACTCGTTTGCTAGATTCGATTCATTTCGCAGCACCGCAGACTCTGACTATAATTTTGGGCTCTTTCCTCCTCGCGAGTCACTTAGTAGGTTTGATTCCATGAGTAGCACCAGGGACACGGATCACGGTCATGGTTTCACATCTTTTGATGAGGCAGATCCATTTGGGTCAAATGATCCATTTAAGACATCAGCGGAGAGTCAGACACCAAGAAGAGATTCTGATAGTTGGAAAGCGTTTTGATGGGATCATGGAGTCCTAGTACGAACTCCTCTTTTATTCTATTTCTTTTTATCTTTTGGCCAGTTTGTTGTTTGTAGGTATGTAATGTTGTGACTAGATAAAGATGTGTGCGGCATGCGTTAGCATCGCGATAAGCTGTGTTGTATTATTTTATTAGCTTGATTTTTTATTTTTATTTTTTCTTGTGAATTTTGACCTCGTCTACCACATAATTTTTTCGGACTTCAAGGTGGACAGAACTTTTGCTGGTTCACCCATATTGAATGTATAAAGTGTATAATGAACATTTTTAATCAGTTGATATTGGAGAGGTATTTTGGTCTAGGAGTGGATTTGGTACCCTTGTAGCTGAAGCTGAGTAGCGATTTTCTTTGTGTAGGGGTGGTGAATTCCTAGCAAGTTATTTTACTGTTTGCAGAAGTCTGTAGTTTCAGAAGTAGAATATTACATTATACTCGACGGATTTAAAGTGCTATATTGCTAATAAATGTAATATCTTGGTTGAGGAGGTCCTGTTTTCCTGTTATTTTGGGCAGGTGCAAGAAATTTGAACTTTTAGCCTTTACCCTGTTCATCTTTCCTCACACTAATTTCCTAACATTAGTTTCTAATGTTTATAAGTAGAGTTTCTGCACATTTTAGCAGTTAGGATATCTTATTTACTTTTCAGGTTCATAAGGCTTCATTCATTCATTCATTCATTATTTATTTATCCAATTATTTTTTATATGGTTACTCGCAATCCCTCAAATTTCCTTATTCAGGAGAAGCAGCGGGGCTTTCCGCTTTGCATTGCTCCCTTGACACTTCGAATCCTCAACCTCATGGTTGAAGACTTGAAGGTAAAGCATTTATCTTTTTTCAGCAGCTTTCTAAGTTGAGCTTTGTTTATAAGACTATGTTAGTAGAACATTTTGTCGTTTTGGCAGACGGCAATGCGTTGTTAGAGTTGTTGCTTTTAGAAGCGCTGTATCAAAGTAGCGTTGGTGAATCAAAGACATTGTTGAGGAAATGATGGCTTGATTTGATTGTGATGCAGCTAACTATTCCAATTAAGATTATCGCTGGATGAACTGCATTGGTGATGTTTATTTCATGAAAAAAAGCTAGGTATAACTAGGCTGTGAAAATAAAAGTAATGTTTCAAAAATAAACTGATAAAAAGATTGAAATTATTTCTCGAGAGTCGAAGCACGATCTCCTTGAGAAGCTCTACAAGTTTGATGGATGGACTGGGATGATAGTTTCCCTCCTAAGTCTGTAAAGTCACTGTTGATACAACCACATATTGCCACAACCCATGCTGCAACCGAAGGACTTGTAGGTGTCTAACAAGTAACAATTATGCTGCTTATCATTGGCCAAGGATAACTTGAAACAGATTTATTACTAGTATGGAAAGAAACAAATGTAATAAAAAAATTCACCTTTTTGGTGAGAATTCGAATCCCCACGTTGTAATCCCCTTTCCTTACTCCTACCCCCTATGTAATAATTTTAAAAAAAAAAAATTAAAAAAAACAAATGTTTTGCCAGTAGGAATTGGAAGGATCTTTTCAAGAATAGTTAAACCGGGATGCATAACATGCATCTTATGAAATTCTATTCACTGGAAAAATAAAGAATAAGCTAAGCCATTTTTGCAATGATCGTTATCAGGGAAGAAGAGATTCCATAGACTGCAAAAGCTGAATCCATGACAATAAATGCAGCATCCAAAGCCAAACAATGCCATCTTAGTTCATCCTTGAACGTAGTCAAGTGAAACAAAGCAGGCAACACAAACCCCAAAACAACACACACTGCTCCCAACGAGTGACATAAAATCAGCAAAATTAGGTACCGTAAATGCCACAAAAGACACTATCAAAACCACTAACCATCTCAGCCACAAACAGTATCTGCCTTCACAGAATCTACTTTCCATCACTTCATAAACTGGATTCATCATCAGTGGGAAAGCCAAGAAAAGGTCTCTAGATTAAGTTGCACCATGCTGCTAACCAATCCCTGCCCAAAATTAGTAGTGATTATATCCTTTCTCTCTTCACCAAAGGCATTTGGCCATGTAATTGGAGCACCAGAGAACATAAAAGAGTTTTTCTTATAGCCGTGATGTCCGGTAAGCTCACCCATCTGGACTAATTTCATCAAATACTTTCTCAGCAGTATAGGTATTGAGCAACTCTATTCACCGAGACTTATAGATATCAAGTAACTCTATCCACCCGGACTTGACAGACGAAAGAAATCACCTAATTGGAACAAGTCTAATGGCTGTGTTTATTGCAGCTCAAACTGTGTGAAATTGGTTCTAGGACAATGTTGATTTTAAAGCTTTATTTTTCATATCTTCAATTTATAGTGAAATTGGTTCTAGGACTATCTTGATTTTAAAGCTTTATTTTTCATGCCTTCAATTTATAGTTACATTGTCACAAAGTGGATCTCACTTTGTTTAGTATAAGAATAAACTCATGTACTCTGGAGTCTTGAGCATTTATCAACTCCCAATGATAAATTTTAATAAGCTAACAAGTTCTGGTTTTGCTTGTTTCTCTGCTGTAGAACTGATCTTGTATTTTCCTCCAAAATCATTCCTAAGCAAAGATGGAGAAAGAAGCTTCAACCCAACACTTCATCGTGGAACCAAGAATTAATGAAAGCTTCATTATGAAAAGTAGAGATGATCATAATTGATCCATTCCCAAATAATATTATGTGCATAACATTAACAAGTACTAGTTGTATTAAGAAGCGAACCAAATTGGCCACTAAATAACCGTACAAGAATATGACTCTCACACCCTCACACACCAATGCTGCTTATCATTTGCCATGTATATGGGTAAATATATTGCTCAACAAATTAATTACTAGTACAACAAAGTGGGAACTAACTCTCTGGCCTGACAATCTCTTCAGCAGTAAACTGAACACAATCTAGATCATTATTACAACAACAACACATAAACAGTGAAATCCCGCAGTATCGGGTCTGGGGAGGGTAAAGTGTACGCAGACCTTACCCCCATCTCGGAAGATAGAGAGGCTGTTTCCGAAAGACCCTCCGCTCAATGAAACTAACGAAAGTGAAAAGCCATAATAAAGCGATGAGAAAACAAGAAGCAGAGGTACAAGAAACAACGTAAAGTTGCAAGAATCTAGACCATTATCCCACAGTAAACGTCTTATGAAATGCTATTTTAAAAAGCCTAAGCCTTTTTTGCAAACATCTCCGTAAGGGAAGAATAGGTTCCATAGAGTGCAAAAACTGAGCCCAAGACAATAAATGCACCATCCAAAGCCAAAACATGCCATCTCAGTTCATCCTTGAACGCAATCCAGTGAAATAAAGCAGGCAACACAAACCCCAAACAAACACAAACACTGCTTCCAACCAGTGACAAGAAATCAGCAAAATTGGGAACCACCAATGCAACAAAAGTCACTATCAAAACCACAAGCCATCTCAGCCACAAGCAGTATCTACCTTCACAAAATCTCCTTTCCATCACTTCATAAACTGGATTCATCATCAGTGGGTAAGCCAAGAAAAGGTCTATACAAAGACCAAGTTGCACCACAGTGCTAAGCCATCCCTGCCCAAAATTAGTAGTGATTATATCCTTGGTCCCTTCCCCAAAGGCAAAGTAACCTAATGCTCCAAATGCACCATATAACAATGTTACAAAGGCCACCGACAAACCCAAGATTTTCCCAAATTTGTCCTTATCTCTTGTCTCTGATTCCAAAGGCAAAATCATTCCCATACCTTCAAAGGCATAAACAGCCATACCAACACCATACAAAAACACACTGAACCCACCAAACATTTCTACATTAGGCCTATTCTTGAAGTAAGTCATCACATCTTCAACCATCACTATACCCAAAGCTCCTAAATCAACAGTTTCAGCAAAAATACTCAAAGGGGCTAAAAGGGTAAGTGTTGGAATTGAATTCAACCCCAACTGAAATGGAAAACAGCTCCATATAAACACTGATTTTGGTGAAAATCCCAAGATTTTATGATCTGTCCCTGTGACAGAAGAATTAAACAAGTGCACCAAAGTATTAGCTATGAAAATCATGTATCCAACTGCAAAGCATACTTGGGAGAGAACAATCATAGCATCAACAACATAACGACCAATTGGTCCACAAACAGCAAATCCCAAATCACCAAAAGATGAGATTTTTAGATCTTCAAATTGGGATTCAAGCTTACGCCTAGAATAAACAAGAAGCATCATACAATAATAGGTAAGAATGGCTACTGAGATGATTAAAAGAGAAGCCATTAGCCATCCTGTTTTCTTAAATGTGTATGGAAATCCAAGAATTCCAGCACCAACAAAAGACATGAAAATATTAGCAAAAGTCTTTATAGGAGAAGAGAGCTTTTGTTGATTTTGGTTTTGGTTTTGGCCCAAAAATGGTGCATCTTCTCCAGGGATTTTTAGAACATGGGATGATAAGCTTGTTTTATCTGTCTTAAACTCCATTTTGTTTAACTAATCACAAATCAAGAATTCAATTCAATCAGATGCAACGCTATTGTCTTTCACAAAACCAAGAAAACAGATTGGAAAATCTTGATTTGAATGAATTTGGAAAACAAGATTGATAAGATTGAAATCTTATTTTTTGTTGCCCTTTTTGCTTTTGGTGGAAGTCTTATCTCCTCTATGTAGATGGATTTTCTTCTCCTAAATTCTAGTGCAAATGAAACGTGGGAGAATTGAAGTATGGCGGCATATGGTTGCGGTCCTGCAAGGGTAACCTCTGATTAACCAAATAAATAGTCTACAAAAGAAAATAATAAATTGAAACCGACATGCAACCTATGGACCGAACGGAGTATATCTTACGTTATACATATACGGTGGTTATACCGACCAGGGTGTTAACGGTTTAGTTAAAAACTGATCCAAATCGTAAATCGAACCAAACCGATTAAATAAATCGATAGTTGTTTGGTTTTGGTTTGGTTTGATTTTAGATTTTAAAAAATCGATAATATTTGGTTTGGTTTGGTTTTACTAAAAACAAACCGAAGAAAAAAATCAAACCGACAAATTATATACACAATTTTTATAATTATATATACACAGTACATTAATTTTGAATATTTTGTTTACTTTTTCATCAAAATTTCTTTATCTTTAACATGTTAATGAACTTTACTCATTAAGCCCATTTCATAAAAAAATCATGAATCCAAACTCATTTACTCAAAAAAAGCAATAAAAGAAGTTTTTTTTCTTATAAACTTTATTCACTTGATTAAAGTAGATATTTTAAGACTTTTTCTTCATAATCCAAGAAAATTATAGCTCCCACAATAAAAATAAATAATAACGGACTATAAGTTGGAAAAAGATGGAAAAGTTTTTCCTAATCGTAGGGAAAAATGAAAAAGAGAAATATTATTAGGTTTCTGAAAAATCGAAAAAGCAATCAAACCGGACCAAGACTGACACCAACCAAACCGATGGGTATGTTATATGTATGGTTTGGTTTGATTTTAATAATTAAAATCGATTAAATTGGTTTGGTTTTGATTTTAACTAAAACTTTACTCAAACCGACCCATAGACACTTTTTCTATACATATCTATATTAACATTTCACTATAAGAAGCAAATTTTTCTAAAATGAATTTTCATGTTATGTTATATTATAAGTATAGTACATCTCCTCTTGGGACACCCCCACATAACAATTGGATGACAAAGAAGTAATTAGATTTTTTAAAACACGACTCACGTTTGTCTATGTACCTACTTACCTCCTGTTGCGCTTTATAAAGTACATAAATATAAATAAATAAATTTCTCAATTTAGAAGTTCGTCTGACCAAACCATTGACAAAGTACCTAAAGAAGGCAAATAGCTATTGAACTAAAATAGACCAGCTCTCTTCTTATCCACAGATACTTTTTCCTAGTTTTGATGTTTTACTTTTAGTTGTTACTTCCAACTTCAGATTTCCCCATTTGTATGCGTGTATTTTGATGTTTTGCCGTTGGTTGTTACTTCAACTTCAGATTCTCCCATTCATGCGTGTATGTTATGTAAATATGTAATTGATGTGATGTTTTGATTCATGAACTTATATCTTGGTGCGTCGTATGTGAAACAATATTTCGAGATCCTTTTCATACTCCATCAGTTGTCAAATTAAAATTTACTCGCTTCCAATATTATGTCAAATCTTATCAATTTATTATGGCTAAACAATTTAATATATTACTTAGGGCCTGTTTGGAAAGCCACCCAGGTAATTGGAATTGAGTGTAATTGGGTGTAATTACGCGATTTGGCGCATTTGTTTGATCAGGTAATTACGCGATTAGGTGGGAATTGAGTGTAATTGAGAGGGTGTAATTACTGCTCTCCAATTCTCAAGGGGTTGAGAATTGGGTGTAATTACGTAATTACGGGGTTCTTTTTTAGTTTATTTCTTTTTAATTTCTTTTCTTTTTTAATTTATTTTTAATTTCTATTATTTAATTTTTTCTTATTTTTACTTTTTAATTATTTTTATTTTTTAATATATATTTTTCTTTTATAGTATTTATATTTAGTTTCCTTTATTCTCATTCACGGCCTTTACTTCTTGTGATCCTATATAATTGCTCATATTTTTTATTTTTTTATTTTATTCATTTAGTATACAGTGTTAATATTACAATTTTTGAAACTAAATCTCTTAATAATAGAAAGAATGAGTCATTAACAAACTTGCATATAATGAGTGGCGTTACTAAGGTAGAATTTCGTTGGGAATGAGGTTATAAACTTATATTTTCCCTTTCTTTTGAATTATCGGAGTATTCTAACATGTTACGTTGAAAGCTTTTATGTAACGTTGGAATTTGACATAAGAGTATTATGTTAAAAAAAAAAAATCTTTTGGATTTTGAATTTAGGTTATATTTTCGATTTTAAAAATATTTGCTTTAATATTATTCTTTGGTTATTTAAAATTCTGTCTTTGTTTATTTTTTTTTGATTGATACAATTATTGTTAAACATTTGGATAATGCTGTGGCATTATATTTATAAATATTCTTTTTTTTTGTCAAACATCCAATCCCATGATGTTCTCACAAAAAAGGTATGCTTTTAAGTTTTATAATCAATTAAAAGTAAAATATTATTAATTTGAAATTGTATATCAATTTTTTTTACAATATTAGTTACAAATATATGATTATTAATTAACATATTTTCAAGAAACAATGTATTATTAAATATCTAATTAATATCATTTATATACGCACATATTTTTTAAATATTAATTTTAAATTTTTATGATTAAATTTATTTTTAAATTAAACTAACTGTGTAATTACACATGTGTAACCAAACGCAATGGCTTGTAATTCTGTTTGTAATTCGTTATGACAAACAAACGAGTCGTTATAATTGCAATCTTGTGTAATTACTAAGCTGTGTAATTACTAGGTAGTAATTACACCAATTCCAATTACCAGGTGGCTTTCCAAACAGGCTCTTAAGCACATTTAAGTAAAGGAAATCATATGCAAACACACGTCAGTCTATTAATTTGATATAAGCACATAATTTTTTACTAATTGCCAAATGACAATATCTCTTTGGTTTGCTTTGATTGAACAACTGCCCAACCGTCATCAGCCCCCACATTAGTCATTAATTAATTATTCAAAAGCTAAAAAATAAGGAATGGACACGTCAAAATTGGTGAGTGCTGATATTGAAATTCCGGAGTTCTTTTTTTCTTTTTATGTGTTTTTTTTGTTGAAAAGGAAAGATCACATTAGTTATTTTCACTCTCTTTTCAAATTTTTTTTTAACTTTTTAAGTCTTATCATTGTACTCAATTGAGAAACTAAAGGGCAAAAACGCTTATGGTAGGAACAAGGAAGTCCCATCAGCGTCACTATCCATACGTTGCACCAAAGAACGTTAAAGAGTTTTTCTTATAATTGTGGTATCCAATTAGTTCACGCAATCCGACTAAATTCATTCGATACTTTCTTAGAATTAATACCGGATAATTTCATCCACTCAAGCTTGATAGGTGGAAGAAATCACCTAATCAGAACAAGTTTGATGTTAGTGTCTAATACAGCTCAAACAGTGTTTGTCTATTGCCATAAACTTGTGAGTGGAATTGGTTCTAGGGGTGTGTTCGGTACGGAAGAAAATGTGTTCCTGAAAAATAAGTGATTTTCTATTTATTTTCTCATTTTTATTTGGGTAGTGAGAAATGAGTTAATTTCTTACTTATTTTCTCATATTCGTTTGGTTGGTAGAAAATATTTTTCGAAATACCCACCTCAACCCCACCAAACCCCCCCAACCCCACCACCCCATACCTTTTTTTTGGATTTTCTACATTGCCATATCTCCACAAACCCCCCGCCCCCTCCCTCCTCAATTTTTTTTTTTTTTTTGAAGTTTTAGTTTTCTTTTCTGGGTTTTCTACATCACGATATCTCCACACCCCCCCCCCCTCCTCACCAAATAAAATTCTTAAATTTTTTTTTTGAATTTTTACACCACTCACCCCACCACCCCCTCCAAAAATTTTAATTTCTAACCATGCAAACTTTAATTTATAATTTTTTTATAAAGGTAAAATTAACTATGAAGTAGAAAATTCGGGAGGGGGGTAAGAATAAAAAAAAAGAAAACTTTTCAAAACTTAAAAAAAAAAAAAAAAAAATTTGGGGGGGGGGGGGGTGGGTGGGGTGAAAAAAAAACTTTTAATTTTTTTGTTGGGGGTGGGGTAGGGTAGTGTAGAATTTTTTTTTTTTTTTCGGGGGGGGGGGGGATGTGGTGGTGTAGAAGACCTAGAAGACAAATTGAAAAAAAAAATTGAGGGGTTGGGTGATGCGCGGTGCATGGGTTGTAGGAGTGGTTGGGGTTTGGTGGTTGGGGGGGGGGGGGGGTGGATGGTGCATGGGTTACGAGTGGTTGAGGTTTGGGGATGGGTTGGGGGGTGGGTGGTGCATGGGTTGGGGGAGTGATTGGAGTTTGATAGTTAGGTGGTTAGTGAAATGGCAACTTGTGGACTTTTTCCTTTGTTTAGGGAAGTTATTTTAAAATTTTTTAAGGAAGCTTGTTTTCACTGAAAAAATATTTTCCAAAATTTTTTACCAAATGAACATGAGAAAATTGAAAAATATTTTGCGGAAAATGTTTTCCTCCATACCGAACACACCTTAGGACTATGTTAATTTTAAAGCTCTATATTTCCTGCCTTCAATTTATACTTAGTAGTTATTTAGTTAATAGGCGTTTGGCCATGCAATTTGGAGTTCAAGTTTGAAGATTTGATTTCAAATTAGAGTTTGTATATGATATTTGAACAAAACTTCAACTTCAATTTTAAATTCCAAATTCTCCTAAATGTAGGATTTCAATTTCAAGTTTGTGATTTCAAATTTTTAAGAATTTAAAACTCGACTATAAGTTTATATTATGTAAAAAAAAAAGACCCATAATTTTAACTTTTTACAAAAAAAAAGAAAAAAGAAAAAGAAAAAAAAAAGACCCATGCTAGATGTGAAGAGATTGTTCATACCATGTGAAAAAATTATAGTATTAAAGAATAGCTAGTTACTACTATTATTGATTTATTGGACTAGTGGACCTTTGTAATATTATGTGTGTCTTTTGGGACTAGAATATCACCCAACTTTCACTATTTTTCTCAGAATATACTAAACACACAAAATCCTTCTTCTTTCCTAGTTGACATGCATGTCATATAAAATTTTAATTTTTTAATACTATTAAATTTATTTGTTCATCCAATCCATTTAACTCAACCTAAACCCATTTTACCGGACCAACTCATATCCTAACCTATTTAACCCATCAAACAAGTTTGTAACTTTTACTCAAATCATTCATATTCCACGAGGAGATAACAACAGTCGTTCATATTTCAATGTTTTTATACCTAATTTTTATTCACTAAAGTTAATGGTTCATATTACCAAATTTAATTAGGAGCAGTGGCGGAGCCACATAGAGCTGAGGGTGTTCATCCGAACCCCCTCGGGGGAAAAAAACACTATTTTTACAAGGTTAAAATTATTTTTTAAGTATATATAGTAGATGTTGAAGTCGCGGGAACCATTATGTTCTTTTTTATATTTTGAACCCCCTCGGAAATCCGCTCGCTATATTTTTGAACCACTCGATGGAAATCACCAAATCCACTGATTAGGAGGATAATATTTAAGATTGATCTAGAAAGAAAAATAGGTTAAGCTAGTGACATTTTCACCATATGCCTTATCAAGATGTGTGCACAAACAAAGTTGGTCTTCAAAATAATAAATTGTAGCAGTAATACCTGGAAGAAGCTTGTGATGAAGTATGTCAAGTAACCTGGTGCAGCCCATAAAATGACCGTGAGAATTTAGCAAAAGAAGACACATAATGTGTCTAAACAATTCCTAACAAAAGACACTAATACATAACCCCTACATTTTACTAGAGTTTCTATTCTTCTTCTGCACAACAACTGCATAATCCTTCATGACTTTTCTTTTAAAATGCCTTCCTCTCTTTGCCATAGAAAAGGTCAATCAACAGATTTAACGGTAAAAGTTACGAACTTGTTTGATCAGTTAAATGGATTAAGATATGGGTTGGTTGGGTAAAATGGGTTTGGGTTGAGTTAAATGGATTAGATGAGTTAAATAAATTTAATAGTATTAAAAATTAAAATTTTATATGACATGGCATGCCAATTAGGAAAGAAGGAGAGTTTTGTGTGTTTAATATATTCTAAGAAAAATGGTGAAAGTTAGGTGATATTATAGTCCTAAAAAAAACAAAAATGATATTGGCAGAGAATTCTCAATACATGAGTGATGTTTTAGGGAATTTACTCCATTATTTATAAAAGGAACATGGAGATATGCGATTTATTAATGTGACGCCTTAGGATATTCCGCTACCTTGTTTATGAACTATGATTTACTCATTTGGAAAGATTGTATAAGAGTTGGAAAGTTTCGATATTTTTCACAAATTGTGAGGTTTTCATGTTTATGAGAAAAAATACAACTTTTGAGATCCAAATTGCATGTCAAAACAAAATTTCAACTTCAAATCAACCTGATTGCAATTCATGGCCAAACTGATCCTTACTTTGTCACAAGGTGGATCTCGCCTTGTTCAGTATAAGAATAAACTCATGTACTCTTGAGCATTTATCAACTTCATACGATAAATTTCAATAAACTAACCAGTTCTGGTTTGCTTTTCTCTGCTGTAGAAATGATCTTGTATTTTCCTCCAAAATCAGTCCTACTCCTAAGCAAAGATGGACAAAGAAGCTTCAACCCAACACTTCATTATGGAACCAAGAATTAATAAAAACTATATTATGAAAATTAGAGATGATCATAATTGGTCTATCCAAATAATATTATGTACATAACATAACAAGTAGCAGTATTAAAAAGAGAACCAAATAGGCCATAAATCACCATACATGAATATTACTTACTCTCACACCCTCACACACCAATGCTGCTTATCACTTGCCATGTATATGTGTATATATTGCTTAACAATTTTATTACTAGTAGAACAAACAGGGAACTAACTCTCTGGCTTGACAATCTCTTCAGCAGTAAACTGAACTCAATCTAGACCAGTATCCCACAATATACATCTTATGAAATGCTATTTTAAAAAGACTAAGCCTTTTTTGCAAAGATCTCCATAAGGGAAGAATAGGTTCCATAGACTGCCAAACATGAGCCCATGACCATAAATGCACCATCCAAAGCGAAACCATGCCATCTCAGCTCATCCTTGAACACAATCCAGTGAAATAAAGCAGGCAACACAAACCCCAAACAAACACATACACTGCTCCCAACAAGTGACAAGAAATCAGCAAAATTTGGTACAACTAATGCAATAAATGTCACTATCAAAACCGCAAGCCATCTCAGCCACAAGCAGTAACTGCCTTCACAAAATCTCCTTTCCATTATTTCATACACTGGATTCATCATCAGTGGGAAAGAGATAAATAGGTTTATGCAAAGGCCTATCTGAACAAAGGTGCTAAGCAATCCTCCCCCAAGATTAGTAGTGATTATGTCCTTAGTATCTTCACCAAAAGCAAAATAACCAACTACTCCAAAAGCACCAAACATCAAAGATATCAAGGCCATAGCCAAAGCCAAGATTTTCCCAAACTGGTCCTTGTTTCTTGTCTCTGATTCAAGAGGCAAAACCATACCAATCCCTTCAAAAGAATACACAGCCACGCCAAGACCATAGATGAACACATTGAACCCACCAAACATTTCAATAACAGGTCTGTTTTGTAGGTAAATCATCAGTTCCTCAACCATCACAACACCCATAGCACCTAAATCAACAATATCAGCAAAAATGCTCAAAGGGGCTAAAAGGGTCAGTGTGGGAATTGAATTCAACCCCAACTGAAATGGGAAACAGCCCCAGATATACACTGATTTAAGTGAAATTCCAAAGATTTTGGGATCTGGATTTGCAACTGAATAATTAAACAAATGTGCTAAAGTATTAGCCACAAAAATCAAGTAACTAATACAAAAACCAGCTTGGGAGAGAACAATCATAACATCAACAGCCATTCTACCAACAGGTCCACACACAGCAAATCCCAAATCACCAAAAGATGAGATTGCTGCAGCTTTGACATGAGATTCAAGCTTACGCCTAGCATAGACCAATAACATCATACAATAGTAGGTAAGAAAGGCAACTATAAAGAGCATGAGAGAACCCAGTACCCATCCAGTTCTTTTGAAAGTATAAGGAAGACCAAGAACTCCAGCTCCAACTATAGCTATGAAAACATTAGCAAAAGTCTTTGAAGGAGAAGAAAGGTGTTGGTTCTTGCCTAGAAGTGGTGTATCTTCTCTTGGGATGCTCAAAACATGAGATGATGAACTTGCTTCATCTTCCTTAAACCCCATATTCTTATCCCCCCAAAATCAAGAATTCAATTTTAACACAATGCCACAAAGAAAAATCAAAACTTTAGATTTTATTTGACAAGAAAACAGATCAAGATTGAATCTTTTACCCCTTTTCTTGGTCTTTGTGAATAAAACACAGATCAAGATTGAATCTTTTTTTTTTCTTTTTTATTGGTCTTTGTGAATCTTTTAGGAAACAAAGAAAGAGGAGACCAAAGAGGTGTGATATAAGTTTTTTCATGTGCTATATTTTTACTTGTTGTTTTTTTAACCTGCCGACGGCTGTTGGAGCGTGATGAATATATGGTGGGCCATGCTGAGCTGTAAGACTGCAAATTGACCTGAGCCACTTGAAAACTATCCAACCAGACAAAGATGACAAGTTGGCAATTGAATTTAATAATTTATATACACACGCATTCCATCATCTTCCAATAATTACGTAAATTTCTCTTTTTTTAAGTTTTGGTCCGAGAACCATTAAAACACCGAGAGCTGCTAAATGACCACATTTATTTGGCTCAAAGGTGGTAACATCCGTGAAAAAACTACCATAACCCTCTTTTGACTTGCAATATTTTCCTTCAAAACACACTAATAAATACAATGATTTATTCATATTCCCAAAACATTTGACCAACTAAAATTGAGCCGTATTACCATACAAAAGAATATGAATAGTCTCCACATACTTTTTGTATTTGATGTATATAGCAAACTATATTGTTTATTAATTTTAAAAATTATACAATTTACTTATTAAAAAAAATTACAGTCTACTAAAAAAATATTGCTTTACGACTTGTTTACTGATTTATATTAAGTATAATTAGTGTCAATGTAGATAAATACAACATGTGGGTTTTTTTCAATTTGATATAATCAAATATTCTATTTATTTAAATTACATGTGAAATTATAATTAATACTTTTTTAATATGAATTACTTATACTAGCTAGTTTTGTTACACACTTATATATCAAGTATATTAAATCTTTAATATTATAATTTTAATAACATAAAAAAGTGTTATAAATATCAAATAAAAGTCACAGGAGATACAAGACCCTTTTTGTATATAAATCATATTAGTTTTATTCGTAAATACAGTGTACAATTTGATTTGCAATTGCCTTTTTCCAGAAGATATTGCTCCCCTCCCCTTCGATCACTCCAATATTTTTTTTTCCTCACGACAGCGATATTCCTTTGCTACTTCTCGAAAAAAAAATGTAGTTATTTTGAAATTTATATGATACTTTTCACACATTAATTAGATATAATTTCATTATTTTTTAAAGTTCGAATTTACAACTAGTACTTATTTAATAAGAATTGGACTTAGATACCAACCATCTTAACATCTTCCTCACCGGAAAAAAAATACCAACCATATTATATTTTGAATTTTTAGTTTAGTTTAATAAAATAAAATATGTAAAACTAATATGAATAATAATGTATGCGATAGGAATTTTTTGTCTAAAACTTTCTGCAACAAAAATTAGCGACAAATTTCATTTTTAATCGCAAATTCTTCATTATTTTAATATATTCTTTTCTATTTATTTTTACGATATAAACAAAAATCCATCATTATTCCATTATTATGTTGCTACGAAATGTCATTAAACTTATTATTATTAATTTATCAAAACTAAATGCACCAACAACACTGCAATGTTTATCAATATATGAGAACTTATTTAAAATTGAATTCTTAGATATATGAAATTACCTTTGATTACTTATTAAAAATAGTTAAGGATACATAATATGCCCACAAACTTTAAAGTCTTCAATATGAATTTTTGCTTTGAAAATGAGTGCTTAATAGAAATTATCTGAAAATAATAAAAAACCAAAAATACATAAATATCTTTACAATCATCAATAAATAATTGATTTTACATATAAAAATGCTATATTATTTTTGTTACATACAAAAGTAATAAGTAGCAATAAAATAAATTTGAGCTTCATAAGTCTTGAGGTTAAAACTTACAAGTACATATACAAATGATGTATTGTTAGAGACTACCCTTTTCATTTATTTCTTTTGTTTGAATGTTAATTGATTCTTAGGAAAACGCCCAAAAATACCCTATGCTATTCGAAATAGGTCAGATTTACCCTTCGTTATATTTTTTTGGCTAAAAAATGCTCTTGCCATTACGTTTTTAGCTCAAAATGCCCGCCAATTATTCAAATAGCTCAAAAATACCCTTCCTACTAATGGTTGTTCCAAAATAAGAGAAAGAGAACCAATTTTGCCCTTGTTTTTTTTTTTTTTCTCCGAAAGGAGGAGAATGGGGTTGAATTTGTGAGAAATATAATTAATAATAACATATGAAATAAGTAGTATAAACAATTCTAGATTTAACAAATACGTAGTATAAACAATACTCCTCCGGTCCAAAAAAGTATTCGAAAGCGCTTTATTTTTTTGGTTCAAAAAAGTGTAAAACTTATCAAATCAAGAAAAAATTAACCTTATTTTTCGAGATTTGCCTTATTAAGTGTTAAGTGACAAATCAATACATATTTAAATAGGGGTAATTTAGTCAAATTACCTATTTTTACTAGAAATTAGTATTTTTTAAAAAGGTGTCACGAATGTAAATAGGCAATTTCTTTTTGAACCGGAGAGAGTATTATTCATAACTCACCCATGTCCACATGTTGCGAGGCAAAAATTGTCACCATTCCTCTTCAACTAAAATTACACCTTAGAACTGATCACTGTCTCAAAATACTATTGTGGTCATAAAATATATAATATTGTAAAAATTAAAAAATATTGACGTACTAATGTCTGTTTCATTAGCAAGCAAGGGTTGTACCCTATTCACATTTTATTGTCCATATTTCCTCCTAAAATTATATTATTGTTTCTTTAGAAAATGCAATGTTTCATTAGCAAGCAAGGGTTGTACCCACAAAGAAAAATCAAAACTTTAGATTTGATTCACAAGAAAACAGATCAAGATTGAATCTTTTTTTTTCTTTTATTGGTCTTTGTGAATACAACACATATCAAGATTGAATCTTTTTTTCTTTTCTTTTAATGGTCTTTGTGAATACAACACTGATCAAGATTGAATCTTTTATTGGTCTTTGTGAATCTTTTAGGAAACAAAGAAAGAGGAGTCCAAAGAGTTGTGATATAGGTTTTTTCATGTGCTGTATTTTACCTTTTTCTTTTTTAACCAGCCGACGGCTGTTGGAACGTGTTGAATATGTGGTGGGGTATGCTGAGCTGTAAGACTACAAATTGATCTGAGCCACTTGAAAATTATCCAACCAGGCAAAGATGAAAAGTTGGCAATCGAATTTAATAATTTATATACACACGCATTCCATCATAATTCATATTCCAATAATTACATAAATTTCTCTTTTTTTAAGTTTTGGTTTGAGAACCATTAAAATGCCTACATGGTTGGAACTTTTAATTGTTGATTGTAGGCTGTAGCCCCCAAGCATATTTGCTTATTCCCTGTGATGATGTCACAGTGAACACACACAAAAAAAAAAAAAAAAAAAAAAAAAGAAGAAGAAGAAGAATATTTGCCTCTCTGTTGTCCATATTTACGGGAGAATTTAGATTCGATTCTTGATGGTTAGCGATTTAGCGTTTAGTCGAAAGTTTAAACAATACGTTAACGGCACGTAATTTCTTTCGTTTTTTGTGTGTTGCAAGAGATGTTGTTAGAGTCTCATTCCCTCGTTTAATTTCTGGCCAAATTCTTGTTGTTTTAGTTCTCTTTAAAAAAAATGTGTGTGTATATATATATATACATATATATATATATAAGGCTTTATGCATATAGCCACTAAAACTTATCTCTTTTTTATTTTAAGCCTCAACTAAGTGTTGTTAACTTATTGAACACTGACTTGGCGCCTTAGTGTCTATCAAACACAATCCAACTTACATAGTAACATATATGGTGAGTTTCATTTTCGTTAGCCTTGCGCGTGAATGTCAATCGCATCCTACGTGAAAAATTCAATCAATTAAAACACCGCGCACCCATTTTAATTATATACATCAGATAGGAAGAAGTGTGATACTATGTTAATACAAGTGAAGAAGCACCACTTAAACCAATCAAATAGCAAAATTGGAAAATAAGAAATCAAAATCTATATATAATGTAAAAAATTTAGGCAGTGAAACCGAAAGTGATGTGTACACCTTTCTATCATTTTAAGCGTTCTTTATCTTTTTTACAATTTTTTGAGGCTTTTCTCAAATTTTATCTTATCTATGTGCTATATTAAAAAAAACTCAAAAGTCACTCATTAAACTCTCTTAATTATGTTAAATGTGGTATGTTAATTAGCTTAGTCATCAGTTAGCTACGTTTTCTTATCCTGAGCTAATCAGTGCATGGAATGTTTCATTTAGTATCATTACTCTACTTTAATTTTTCGGTTATATACCTCTTTGTTTTCCAACCATTATATAGAAAACAATAAAAACATAATGGAATGGACATGGTGCATGGGCACATTTAATCCGATTATAATTTTTGGTGATTTTCCAAGTGGTAGGTATTAGCATTCAGTTGTGTGATTTTGTATATTATATTCATTCTGCTACCATATCTTTTTCTAGGCAAACTCTTTCTATAACATACTTCATGAAGGACTAAACAGAGAAGGCATACTTCAGCAACAAAAATCACTTGTCTTGTGGACTATGGTAAAACTTTTCATCTTTATGAATCATCTCTGTTTACTTTTCATCGTACAAACATTTTAGTATACCTTAAGTTTCATTGTATATACCTTTTTAGTATACCGTAAAAGTTCCTTTGTCTCTAATTTCTGTCACAACTTAGAATCTAGAATTTGTGCTCGCTCTTAAAATGATTGTTTTGCTTCTCTTTTTGTTTTCCGGAGCAATATACGAGGGTTGGTTTTAGGAGATTACTCCTTAACCGTTGGTTTTGTTATATATGGTGTATTTTTGCAGCTAATTGTTAAGACATCATCCAGTTGAGCTTCATCCATCTCAATCTCCACTATTCAAAATGGGAAAACTGATTTCTTGATCTCAAAGGCAATTGCCAACTGAATATATAAACAAAGGGCTTGCAAAAGCTAGCTAGTACTACTAAATGTGCCAAAAGCAATGTCGAGATGAAAATGGATTCAAGGGAGACTGCACGAGTCTGTTCTTGTATGTTTCAAGAGGAGCATATATATTATCAAACCACTCATTATGAGTATGTCAAAGATATCACTTTGGTTACGCTTGTAGTTATCATTATTTAGGTGTTTACAAGTCTTAATTTTACTTAATACGTGTCATATGTGCTCTTTTTGATTTTTTTAGTTTTAACTTCTTTTGTTCATTATATAATGTAGGAATTTTTTTTTCTTTGTTTGTTTTTTCTCGGTGATCACGGGAATATAAATTGTCCATGAATAGTAATGTTGAAAAGAAAATTCTCTTACCGTGTAGAATTAGTTGAAAGTATTGCTTTCATTGACATTATTTCTCAAAGCATTTAAATAGCAGAAGGCTTGATTTAAGTTTTTGAAGATAATGTTGATATTATTAGACTACTTTCTTCTAGCCAAAGTTGACTGAAATTTAGTTTAAATAGGTGTTTTTTAATTTGAATAAACTCATTATATTATGTGTTAAATTTGTATTTTACTTGGCAATATAAAAAAAAAAAAGGGACGTGGCATCTCCCATAAGATAGAAATCCCATTTCTCCTTTTTTTTTTTTTTTTTTTTTTTTTTTTTTTTTTATTTCATTTTCTCATTTATCCTATTTGTAAAAAAAATTACATCCGTTACACACCTCTTTATTGGGGGGTTATGACTTTTAAAAACCATAACCCCCAATTGTTTATGTGTTATAAATTGCATCTTTCCTTTTCTTTATTTTTTTGGTCGTTCTCAATAAATTGTATTTCCCAGCGTGATAGAAACATGGCCTGGGGGGAGATGGCTTTATTTTTTAACTTACCCTCTGCTAAAGCATGAAATTAGGAAGATGGCATTGTTTGTGGAACGTAGATGTTTAAGTTTAACAAAGTGGTGGACAGGACATTCTGCCAAAGTAAACATTTTTCCTTTTTGCCTTGGAGAATTATTTTCTTATAGGCACCAGACTCCAATTTCCATCCTACATTTTCTTTAATATTTCTTTTTTCATATTACATGTGGTGTGGGCTCTTATTGGATTAATCAGAGGTTATATTAATTAGATTTTGTATTTGCAAACTCCTATCTGAATATTATAATTTTCGTAATGTTTTTATTGAACTTAATTTGTGATAAATGGTGAGAGGTGGCATTGGAATTGGCTGAAAATGATAAAAAAAAATATCTTTTTTTTTTTTAAAGCACAGCTAATAAAAAAATTAATTTTCTTATTTGTATGCAATTAGTAGTGTAACAGTTTCACATCTAATTTTAGTTTAACCTTTTTATTCTTTATAAGTTTTATCGGTAGTGTATCATAACCCATTCTACGTAAAAGTACCTACATAATTATACTTTACATTAAAATATAGGTTTTATATCCTAAACATATGTATTAACGTATGAATTAACTCCAAATTCATGTTAGTTTATGTATTAAGATGTCTAATATAATACACAATGGAATATATGAAATGAAAACAATCGGTAATGGCGAGTGTAGACAAAAGCAACGGTGTTGAGTGTGTTAGGCTGAATTTTCTTTTTCCTTTTGATATTAGTTTTGAGAATATTATTAGAACAATTGATAGTATTATGGTGGGAGTACCTGACAAAAGTAAAGATTAAATTTTTAAGTTACAAAGATTAATAAATATCATTATCTATTCTGTCTTTGATTTGCTTTATCGTCACGTATGACAAGTTGATCAAATGTAGTTGGAAAACTAAAACTGAAAATTGAAAACTTAAAAATAAGAAACCAAAACTGGAAAATAAGAAAGCTAAAAATATTAAGCAACACCAAATCTTATTATGTTATTCCAGGATCCCAAAAAAGCTTCAAAATCAATCTCAAAAGGCTGGTCTTCAATTCCTGCTTGGCCGAATCGCTTGGTTCTTGAAAAAAGGTCATTATACACATAGTTTAATGATGTGTATAATTAAAATGCGTGGGGGGTTTTAATTGGTTGAATTTTTCGCGTAAGATGTGATTGACGTTCACGCACAAGGCTAAAGAAAATGAAACTCACCATATATGTTATGTAAGTTGGATTGTGTTTGATTGACACACTTGAGATCAAGTTCAGGGGTTCAATGGAAATAACACTTAATTGAGGTGCCAAAATGAGAAAAGGGAACAAGTTTAGGACGCTGCATATATATATATATATATATATATCAAACCAAGTATCCTAGTGTAGTAGGAGTACTATGTTTTGCTTTAGCAATAAAAATTCGAGGATGAGACTTTATTTAAATATATGTCTCAAGTATTATAGAAAAAAATTATAAACATGCAAAGATGTTTTATGCTATGCTATTTCCAAATCTTTGATCAATTGCTTCATATAACAGACTATTTACTCAATGACCAACCTAGAGTTGCCATATCTTTTAAGAGTTTGATGTCCTTTTTGCTTCTTCTTCTTTTTATTTTTTCCTTTTCTCTTTGGTTTGTGGTCGGCAAGGAAAAGATGATAAGAAGTAAGAACGTCGTTTTCCCTCTATTGTAAAAATCTTTTGAAGTGATCATTTTTGTGGAGACTTTACTAATGAATAGTCTACCATTATTAAAATAATAATAATAGGAAAAGGCCAAAAAGTTTGTGGTAGGAATACGTTGCACGTGGATAATAAAAGTTGGTTGTCATACAGATTTGATACCCATGAAAAGTCACCTTTTACGCTCCCTTCGCAACTTAAATGACCCAAAAATTAACATTTGAGATCAAAATAACCCATTAAAAAAAAGTGACAAAACTATCTTTTGCGCACTAAATTAGTGCGCAATAGGGCTAAAATGCACTTTTTCAGTTAAGTTCTATTGCGTACTAATTTAGTGCCAAAAATAACTAAATCAGAATTTACGATTAACTCACTATTGCGGACTAAATTATTCGCAATAGTGGATTAATAAAATGCTCCCACCCTTATGCAATTTCAAAGTTTGGAAATTTCACTTTTTTTTCATACTTTTTACCAAAGATACTAGTCTTCAAAACGTCAATATTAATATTTTATATAAACTTCATATCTTTTTCTCATTGACAATAATGCTCATTAATACCAATACATCAAGTATACGTAAACGTTTGGATCGTCATTTAGGGGTTGTAAAGTGCCCCGAAGTTTTTATTTGTTTGGAAACTTGTTATCTTTAAGGTTAAGTGTTTTATTTTATAGCGAAGTAATTTACTGCATTATTAAAAAAAAAATTGTTTGAATAACCCAGTAAATTAATGCGTTATGCAAGTCCCATAAATTTTTTATCCATTAGACTTAAGTAGTTATAAAATAAGATAAAATTATCAAGTAATGAGTATAGGGAGAAAAATTAGTTGTAAATTGGTGAAACTTTAAACGGTCATAACTTTGCGCTCTGGCGTCCAATTTACGCGATTTTTTTTTTGATTTTGCGTAATTTTGCGAGATCTAGCCGCGCAAATGCCGCAAGGCGGTTTTGTTACACCTCGGAAAATTTTTGCGTCATTCATATCATAAGTTGGTTAATGTAAGCTTGAGAATGAGACCATCCATGAAAAACGATGAAAAAATTGAGTCCCTGAAATAATTTCACCGGATGAACAGTAACGCGGATGAATAGTACGGGGGTGAACAATGATGCGGGGTGAACAGTAAAAAATAAAAAATATTAGAACGGAAAATATAATTTTTTTGCATCATTTTCTACCCCTTTCTCACCCCTTAACTCCCTTTAAACTCTCCAAAACTCTCTATAATCAATTCCCATGGATTCAAGAGCCAAACACAAAAATTTGATGCAAGTTACACCTTGAAAGTTAGCCTAAGTGAAAGGAAATCACTTTTATCGTATTGGGTTGTTGTTGAAGGTGAATATAAGCTGAGGGAATTTTGGGATTCAATTTGGGGCTACTGTATAAGATAAGTATATATTGTTTTTTGGTTGTACTTATGAATATTTTGATGTTGATTGAGGTGAATTGACGAGAAAAGCTTGACCTTATGAATAGAATTGCTATTCGGAAGTAGTTGATTTTGCGAACTGTTTTCTTGTTATAATCCTATGGTGTAAGGCTGGAATTTATAATAAATGATTTCATTATCATGTTGAGAATATTATTAAGTTAAGAAAGGAACTGACAAAAGGTAATACGGGTTATATGTGTTCCAATCCGGGCTTGTCGCTCGTCGTGAAATGGTAGTAACTTATTGTCGTGTTGTTGGACTATTTTGAAGATGTAAATATGGTTTCTAATTCCTAGAAATTATGGAATATAACCTGACTATATTGTGGCTATTGTTGTTAAGATTATTCACGTTTTAATTGAAGGAAATGAAAAAGGAAAACATGTAAAACTAGGACTCGGCTAAGAAGGTTGAAGAGTTAAAACATATGGATCAAGTAGAGATTATCTTTATGATGTTTTCGGTGGAAAAGGATATGGTAAACATAAGTATAATGTTATGAAGGGTGTGGACTGAATTATGAAAGAACAAATGGGTTCGAATTGCGCTTTATTGTTCGCTAAACGAGCTTGCCGCTCAATATGATTCTTAAAGTAATCAAAGAGGTTTATATTGGATTATATTATAGTTGTTGTTATTGTTGGTTGTTTTTTTGTTGTTGGACTGTTGATGACATTTGGTGTCTTTTGGGATGTAGTATAAGCAGGGAAAATGCTGTCCGTTTTTCGTAGGTTACAAGATTAGCGAAATACGATAGTCATGACCTTATATGTTGAAGATGATATCATTTCACTTATTGTAGACGCAAGAGGATTATGTTAAGCTTGGTTGTGGATTGAGAAGGATATTATCTAGGTATGTTAAGGCTATCCTTTCTTTCATTTTGGCATGATCCTTATGATATGAACGAACGAACGTATGAACAAACTTCCCTATTACTCTACTCTTAGAAGCATTAGGAGTACTCTAATCTTTGATGTTCCTGTACCTCTTTTATGATTATTCCTTCTGTTCATGGGTCTTGAGATTACGTATATTGATGATATTAGCTCAAAGATGGTTACGTATATTTATGTCACTCCGAGGGTTCTAGTTATTCATCTTATTTATGCATTAATGCACATCACTCCATGACTGTGGCGTTATATACACGTATATTATATGTATATGGGGTATGGGGAAGGGATAGGCGTTATATACGCATCACCACCTGATCAGCTGGTATACGATGATGATAATGATGATGATACCCCGGATGCGAGATGATATGATATATGGATCGGGCTGTACATTCCACAACACTAACATTTATGGATCGGGCTGTATGTTCCTCAAAGACTAACAGTTATATTATATATGTATATAATTTTTTAAAGAAAGCATACATATCATACGCCCTCAGAGGCACTTTCAGTTATATAGAGTTATATAGACACTTCCAGTTATACAATCATGCAGATACATTCAGATATACAGATTGACTCTCATGTCTCAGATTCTTTTCATGATTCTCATGTATATGCTGTTTCCATGCCTTATATACTCGGTACATTATTCGTATTGACTCTCCTATTGTTTAGGGGGCCGCATTCATGCCCGCAAGTCCCGAGATACAAATTGGTGATCCATCTAGTAGGATGTCACCAATTAAGATTGTTGCGCTACATTTGCTTCGAGACGCTGGGCCAGCATGATTATATATTATGTATATACATATGTACATACGCATGGGTATGGCGGGCCCTGTCCCAGCCACGTTATGTTATGTTTTTCAGTAAAGGCTTGTAGACAGTTATGTACAGTCAGATAATGTTCAGTCCTGTTGTTTCATATATTGCCACACAGATGATCATGACAGCCTTGTTGGCTCATATAGTATGTTCAGCATATCCATATAGATGAGTCTTTCAGACTATTTAATACAGACACGTTTTCCTTATGAGTCTATTGAGTATCATATGATGGCCCTACTGGCCCACCTATGTTTATGTTGATGTCACAGATGCATGTCAGATGGTGCTTGACTAGTACGGTCAGGTGCCCATCATGGCCCTCCAGTTTGGGTCGTGACAGGTTTGGCCGGGCCAGTTTTTACAAAAACATCCTTTATCCCATCAATTTGAATTTTTCCCCAAATTGGTGCACAATATTCATTTATCTTTAGTAAAAATCTAGTGATAAAAAATATATTTCAAGATGGTAATCCCGCGGTAGTGATGTTTTGAATGTTAATTTCAAGGTGCGAAATTCAATTTATGAAAACAAGTTAGATGGCATTAGTGAACTTTATAAATAATAAAAAATGTCTACATTGTCACTTTCACCAACTTAGCTTGGTAGTTTAACCATCTCTTTTTTGTCCCAACCACCAGGGATCAAACCTAGGTGGGAGCATTGAGAAAACAACTTGGGTTCATGATGCATGATTTAAGTAAAAAAATTAAGTATATTTTTTGCGTATCTATTTCTTAATGATAAATCTTATTTTACTCTTTATTATCATTTATAACTAACTCGATGACATCCTAAACTAATTATTAAAAAAAAAAAAAAGTTACGCATTAACTAAAAAATAACACGCTAATATAAAATATATCGCTAAAATTTTATGTTATTATATTTTTTTGGTACTATTTTCTTAGTGATAAATAGTTATCTCAGTCTTTATTATCATTTATTAATAACTCGTGTCCTAAATTAATTATGAAAAAAATCTCGACATATTCGAAATAAAGTAATGTCTTGACTAAATAATAAAACGCTTAAATCAAAACATTTTAAAATAAAACACTTAAACCTAAAGATAATAAGTTTCTAAACAAACAAAATTTACTTCGGGGTGCTTTACAACCCCTAAAATGACAATCCAAACGTTTACGTATACTTTATGTATTGAGCCGATATTATTGTCTGCAGAAAAAGATATCAAGTTCTATATAAAATATTGATATTTCGGCGTTTTGAAACATGACTAATCTCTGGTCAAAGTATGAAAAAAACATGAAATTTCCAAACTTTGAAATTGCCCGAGGGTGGGGCGTTTTATTAAACTCCTATTGCGCATTAATTTAGTGCGCAAAAGGTAGTTTTGTCACTTTTTTTTAAATGGGTTATTTTGATCTCAAATGTTAGTTTTTGGGTCATTTAAGTTGCGGGCTCCAGGTTTGATATTAGAATTGGCTTTTGAAAGAATTGATAGTTTATTAAGTTTGGTTTCGAAAAAAATTATTGCGCGTCTTTTATCTTTCTTGATTTTCCTGCGGTGTTGATATCCGTTAAAATCAAGAATTCAATTTTAACAAAACCCACAATGAAAAATCAAAACTTTAGATTTGAATTGACAAGAAAACAGATCAAGATTGAATCTTTATTTTTTTTGCCCTTTTCTTGGTTTTTGTGAATAAAACACAGATCAAGATTGAATCTTTTTTTTTCTTTTTTATTGGTCTTTGTGAATCTTTTAGGAAACAAAGAAAGAGAACTATGGTGGAACGTGTTGAATATATGGTGGGCCATGCTGAGCTGTAAGACTACAAATTGATCTGAGCCACTTGCAAATTAATATTGGTAAAATTTCAAAAGAAATACCTTATCAGTTTTCCTACCATTGTAGAACTATCCTTTTTAATATTACCATTCGTAGCTAAAAACCAGCTGATTTGTGTATGTTTTCGCATGTATTTATTGCCAGCAAATACATAAGCATGCGGTAAAAAAAAGGAACAGGCTTCTTTATTTTAGGCTGTAACGGTGGTGGTATTAAATAAGAAATTAAGATATTTTTTACCTTCTTTTCCGCAAAATCTCCTGTAATATTCCCTTTTCTTACACGTTTCTCTTCTTCCATGCATTTTTCGACATTCAAACGTAAAAATTCAAATTTCAAATTAAATTTTCAACATCTCTGAAAATACATTGACAAAACAAACACGATCAATCAACGTACCAATGTATTTGAAGTTTTCAATATTGATTTCGTTTTTTATTTACCGATGTATTTGATAGCATAACTAATGTATTTGACGTTTCCAATCAAACTCCATGTATTTTATATTAAATATCATGTATTTGTGAGTAACAATTTGCATCACCCATGTATTTAGTGGTAATGTATTTGAAGTTTTCAGTATTGATTTCGTTTTTTATTTACCCATGTATTTAATAGCATTACTAATGTATTTGAAGTTTCCAATCAAACCCCATGTATTTTAAATTAAATCTCATGTATTTGTGTGAGTAACAACTTGCATCACCTATGTATTTGATGGGATTAATTTGAACAAAATACATAAATATATAGAAACTTACCATGTATTTGCGTCACCCGCGTATTTAAAACTAGATGAACTGATGGAATTAATTTGAACAAAATACACAAATATATAGAAAAACTTACAAAAATACACCACCAACCACAACAATTGGTAGTTATATCATAGAATATACACAAATACATATATTTTTCGTCTTCTCAAAACCCTAAAAAATTTTCTCTCTCCTTCTCTCGTGTGCGCCGCCATAACCACCACCATGGCCCGAAGCAAAACAATCACTTCCACCAAGTTGATTTTGTGGAAGAATAATAACACAAATAGCGAAAATTTCACGAAACAAAGGAGATGGGATAGAACGTGAGTATTTTTAAGGGCTTTTTTTTTTTTTTTGAAAAAAAGAAAGAAAGAATACGACGAATCTTCTTGATTGGTGAGAATGGAAGTGAAATTTTTGCAGAAGGGTGAAGAGAAGAAGAAGACGATCATAAAAGGTAAGAAGTTATGAAAAAGGAGAGAGTGATAATGTATATTAAGTGATTAATATTGTTACTATTAAAAGGGGATATGGGATTGGGGGTGCTAATTTTTAGGTGTATTTGTGAAATGGTTATTCAAAAATTACTGTGTAGCTATAATAGTTAAATTAGAAAAGTATTTAGTTATTATTAATAATTAAAATAAAAGATAGTTATTACCACTAATTATGTATTAGAAATAGCTATAACGCGTAAAAATTCCATTAATATAATCAGGCAAAGATGAAAAGTTGGCAATCGAATTTAATAATTTATATACACACGCATTCCATCATCTTCCAATAATTACGTAAATTTCTCTTTTTTTAAGTTTTGGTCTGAGAACCATTAAAACACGGAGAGCTGCTAAATGATCACATTTATTTGGCCCAAAGGTGGCTACATCCGTGAAAAAACTACCGTAACCTTCTTTTAACTTTGTAATATTTTCTTCCAAAACACACTGATAAATACAATGATTTATTCATATTCCCAAAACATTTGACCAAATAAAATTGAGCCGTATTACCATACAAAAGAATATGAATAGTTTCCACATACTTTTTGTATTTGATGTATATAGCAAACTATACTGTTTATTTAATTTAAAAAATTATACACTTTACTTATAAAAAAAATTACGGTCTACTAAAAAAAAAAACTGCTTTACAACTGGTTTACTGATTTATATTACAATGTAAGACTCGGATCTTGCCAGGCAATTGCCTTTTTCCACAGGATATTGCTCTCCTAACCTTCAATCAATCCAACGTTTTTTCTCCCACGATAGTGATATTCCTTTGCTACTTCTTGAAAAAAAAATGTAGTTATTTTGAAATTTATATGATACTTTTTATACATTAATTAGATATAATTTCATTATTTTTTAAAGTTGGAATTTACAGCAAGTACTTATTTAATAAGAGTTGGACTTAGATACCAACCATATTAACATTTTCCTCAGGGGAAAAAAAAATAACAACCATATTAGATTTTAAGTTTTAGTTTGGTTTAGTAAAATAAAATTATGTAAAACTAATATGAATAATAATGTAAGAGATAGGAACTTTTGGTCTGAAACTTTCTGCAACAAAAATTAGCGACAAAATTCATTTTTAATCGCAAATTCTTCATTATTTTAATATATTTTTTTCTATTTATTTTTTGATGTAAACAAAAAACCATCATTATGTTGCTACGAAATGTCACTAAACTTATTATTATTAATTTATTAAAACTAGATGCACCAACAACACTGCAATGTTTATCAATATATGAGAACTTATTTAAAATTGAATTATTAGATATATGAAATTACCTTTGATTACTTATTAAAAATACTTAAGGATACTTAATATGCCCACAAACTTTAAAGTCTTCAATATGAATATTTTCTTTGAAAATGAGTGCTTAATAGAAAAAATAATAAAAAACCAAAAATACATAAATATCATTACAATCATCAATAAATAATTGATTTTACATATAAAAATGTTATATTATTTTTGTTACATACACACAAAAGTAATAAGTTGCAATAAAATAAATATGAGCTTCATAAGTCTTGAGGTTACAACTTACAAGTACATATACAAGTGATGTATTGTTAGAGATTACCTTTTTCATTTATTTCTTTTATTTGGATGTTAATTAATTCTTAGGAAAAAGCCCAAAAATACCCCATGCTATTCAAAGTATGTTAGATTTACCCTCCGTTATATTTTTTGGCTCAAAAATGCTCTTACCATTACATTTTTAGCTCAAAATGCCCGCCAATTATCCAAATAGCTCAAAAATACTCTTCATACTAATGGTTGTTCCAAAAACAAGAGAAAGGGAACCAATTTTGCACTTTTTTTTTTCTCGGAGAGGAGGAGAGTGGGCTTGAATTTGTGAGAAATATGATAATAACATATGAAATAAGTAGTATAAACACTTCTCGGTTTAACAAATACGTAGTATAAACAATACTTTTTCGGTCTAAAAAGAGTGTCCACTTAGCCTTTATTTTCTTGTTCAAAAAGAGTGTCCTCCACTTATCAAATGAAGAAAGAATTAACCTCATTTTTCCATATTTGCCCTTATTAAGTGTTAAGTGATCAAATCCCAATACCTATTTAATTAGGGGTAATTTAGTCAAATTATCTATTTTTACCTAGATATTAGTATTTTCTTAAGGGGTGTGCAAATGGCTAAATAGACACTCTTTTTGAACCGGAGGAGTATTATTCACAATTCACCCATGTCCACCTGTTGTGAGGCAAAAATTGTCACCATTCCTCTTCAACTAAAATTACACCTTAGAACTGATCATTGTCTCAAAATACTATTGTGGTCGTAAAATATCCAATAATATTATAAAACTAAAAAAATATCAACGTACTAATGTCTGTTTCATTAGCAAGCAAGGGTTGCGTGACGTACTAATGTATGTTTCATTAGCAAGCAAGGGTTGCACCCTATTCACATTTTATTGTCCATATTTCATCCTAAAAATATATTATTATTTCTTTAGAAAATAAAAGGACATTTAAAAATAAAGAACCACAAATGTTAAGAGAAGAAGCTAAGAGTGCGCATACTCTCATAAATACCGAAATTAGAATTTTTGACACTTCCATTTCTATATTACGGTATTTGATATGCATTTAAAAAAAAAAATGATATTTTGTTCTTATAGAAAAATACCAAAATACCAAATATCGTACGGAAATACTCAATTACATATACAATATATATATATATATATATATATATATATATATATATATAGACAAAAATTTAAATAATCTAAATATAGCAAATAAAAACCTGCATTATTATATTTCTCACATATTCACGTCCAACACCCCCCCCTCCCATCAACCACTCCCCCCAAAACAAAAACCTGAAAATAAAAAATATATGAACAAGGGCAAAATTACCCATTCGAATAGTCAATAGCAAAATTGGTTCATTTTCTCTTGTTTTGGAACAACCTTTAGTAGGAAGGCATTTTTAAGATATTAGATTAATTTAATTATTTTCTACTCATCATTATTGACAATTTTTTTTTTTTAAAAGTGAAAATAAAAGGTGAAAAGAATCACTACATATCTCTAGAATAAGTTCTTCTCTTGAAGAAAGTGCTCAACTAATTTCATGTAATTCTATATACAAATATTAATCGGTAATCTTAAAAAAGAAAATGTAATTAATAGGTCAAAATGCATTAATGGTGTAAGATGAACTTTGGGAGGAAAGGATATAAATGTCATTGATTTCGCATAGATGATCTAGATATCCATGTGAATTTACTATCCTAACCCAATTGAGTCCTAACCAAAATGCCCCCAAAAAAATCATTTTTAACCAAAATACCCCAACAAAAAAAAGTTACAAAAGTACCTTTAGCGCAAGAAATAATCGCGCTAAAGCACTTAACCGTAACGGTCATATGCTTTAGCGCAGTATTTTACTGCGCTATAGCACTTATTTCTCTCACCTATAGCGCAGTAAAATACTGCGCTATAGGACTCCACATAAAACCCATCGGGTTCCACCACTGGTCCCTCCAGTGGTTAAAAAAAAATTTGAAAACGCTATTGAAGGCAAAACCGAGGTGGTCCCCACATCCAAAAACGTCATTTTCTATTAAATTTCGTCCGAAAAGTTTAGATTCTCGGTATATTCAAGTCGAGAGCAAGATTCTAAGTCGAATTTTGGAAAAAAGCGTACAACTCGATTAAAATAACTCTACAAAAAATCTTCGATTGAGGTTTTCTACTATGAACTTTTGTTATTATTTTGTTATATACATTATATTCTAAGCATGCTTAACATTTAATCCTTGCTATTTTCTAAAAAAAAAATATATATATATTTTTTTTTGTTCTTGTTCAGATTGGGCAGTGGCTTTTGCCACTGTTCCGATTTTTTTTTTTGTTTAATTCATTATTTGTTAAATGTTTATGAATTGTTAATTTGTTAAATGTTTATGAATTGTTAATTTGTTATATGTTTATGAGTTGTTAATTTGTTAATTATTTATGAATTGTTAATGAATTATTATTTTGTTAATTGATTATTTGTTAAATATTGATTATGAATTTATTAGTTGTTAAATATTGTTTATGAATTGAAAGAAGTTGATTGGTAATGAATTATTATGTTGTTAACACTTTGTTTGGATGATTGTTATGTATTGTTTTGACATTTATCGTATTGTGTTGTATTGTATAGGACCAAATCAGTGGTTACATAAAATAGGACCTTTCGTCGTTACATAAAAATAAAATTAAAGTATACAATCAAAGCAAACATTGTATTTAAACGAACAACATAATATAATACAATAGGTAACAACCATCCGTACAAGTTGTAAATGATTATGAATTGTTAATCTATATAATTTTAAAAGCGTGAATACATATGTTAAATAAAAAAAGATTATCTTAAAAAGAATAGTTAAAGTTCTTCTTTTCATAAATACATAAGCTAACAAAAAAAATGTAAAGTTTGTAGGAAAATATGTGGTCGACGAATATACTCTTTTAGTTTAATTTATTATAGTTGTGTTGGCTATTTGGTCAACTAAAAATATATCACATATTCAAAATAGAGTTCTAAATAAATATTACTACTGAATTTCGATTCTCAAACTAATTAACTTAACAAGTCTTTGCCATCACATAATTCAAAAGTAATTAACTTAAAAGTCTTTGCCATCACATATTGTCCTTACTATCACATATTAAATTTACTGCATATCCCATGTTAATTATTCACAAGATATAATAATACATAATTCACATATTCCCTACAAATTATTAATTAGTTAATATAATTTATCTTTCATTTTAAGAATAATGACTAATTTAGTTCGTACAGATCGGACTCTTTCATGGATCCGAATGTTCCCCCTGGGCTCGATATTCCCCTGGGGCCCGATGCTCACCCGGGGCCCGATGATCACCCGGGGCCCGCTGTTCACCCGGGACCCGTTGATACATCAGTATTGTCTTTGCAAGACAATCATAGGTCAGACTTATTATGGGCCGGTACTATAGGAATATCTAATAGGCTCCGTCCCCGTAGGCTGCAGAGAGCTTGGACTCTTTTACCCGAGCACCCCCCACACCCTCGCGTCTTGGAGATATTGTTTCGGGGCGGCATCTACCGTTGCGTGTCCGTTGGTCGGGTACAGCATGATTGGGCGCTCATCACGCGCCATGGTTGAGCGGTGGAGGCCGAGAGACACATACCTTCCATCTTCGCACCGACGAGGCCACGATTACACTTCAGGATGTCGAGGTCCTCTTTGGATTGCGGGTAGATGGAGAGCCACTATACACTCGGTACGAGCCTCCTCCTGGTCAGACGTGGGCGACAGAGTTGACTAGGCTAACCCACTTTATGTCTGATGCCCAGGGCTAGATTTCAGGATAGAGTCGGGTTCAAATTAGTGCACTTTGCACTTATTTAGAGGTCCGGATCCGGCCGAGGACGCATCCCGCAGACGATGTTGATCGTCATGCCCGTTTGTACCGCTATTATATTTGGGGGCATCTTGTTCCCGAACTCATCGGGTGCCTTTGTCGGCTTACATTATTTGGTTTTTTTTGAGCATCCGGACCGCCCGGGAGACTACGGTGGGCGGTGTTGTTTTGGCGTATCTTTACGTATGCCCGGTGCCGAGCGTCTATTGGTGTTGTCGAGATGTGTGTGGATTTTTTGCTCTTCTCCGTGTAATATTTTAAGTGTGCCTTCCTTTAATGTAGACAAACCTCTTGAAATGACGACTTAAAAATCGTATTTTCTAATATCGCTTACAGTTATGGGCATGGGAAAGAATGCTGCCTTTTCAGCCCGTACTTAGGCATCACCTCGAGATTGACATGCCTTATGCGAGGAGGTGGACAACGGGTTTTGACCGGGATGTGGATACGCACCACAATATTCTTCCATTCCGGGACCAGCTTGATCACATGACGGACGATGCGGTAAAACTATTTAAATTTACATTAATAATTTAATTAAACGTCTTGTCGACTTGGTGATCACTAATTTGTATTTATATGTTATGTAGCTATTTATATAGACGTCGTACGCTGCTATATTAGATGGTTTGCCGGCCTTCTGTAGGGCAGGTCAGGGGGTTTGGAGGTCGCGGTGTCCATTGATACATCCGGACATCGTAGGAGCACATGCCCGAGCGTGTCTTACGACGCTTGGCATACATACACGTAGTATACCCCCTGACGTCCGTCATGAGCTCCGACACTACCAGCGGGACGATCGGGCTGCCGTTGATGATGATTTTCTGGCTTTCATGGATGTCCAGCTCCACCGTTAGGAGAACAAATTGGACACTTTAGCGGTGGTCGGCCATTTGACTCCCATTGAACGTTACATGCGCTGGTATCATCAGATCACACGTCGATTGATCGGCAACCCAGCTTTGCATCCCCCTAGGGATGTTGATACTCAGCACTTGCCGGGCAGTACGAGGCATTGGTAAGTTTATCGTATTTAGATTTATTTAATTGCATTAATTGTTACGTTTTAAAAAATAGCTTTTTTTTTCTTTTTCTGTTGAACACAAATGCAGCTGGTGGCCGTACAGCGTTTACGCATCTTGGGGTTAGAGCATATGCCTTACCCTGGGCTTGTGGGGCTTGTGACAGAGATGGTACGGATATCAGAGGACGGTATCCGGCAGTTAGGCGAGATTCGGCGCAGGGAGGAGCCCTCGTCCGAGGCCGAGTATCGTGCAGGTGCGAGGAGGAGGACCGGTGCTCCCGGAGGAGGCGAGGCCGTGCCGCGTAGGACGCCGTCCTGCCGGAGGATGCCGTGCGCGTAGAGGCCGCGGTGCTGCTGCTAGAGGACCTGGTGGTGAAGGACATCATCTGGTAGATGAGGCGGATGAGGCCGATCCGGCCTCCTCCTCTGGGAGCACCCGCAACCGTTCATCCGCTGGTGGCAGCTCACCTGAGGACTCACCTACGTTTACGCCGGCGCTCTTACTTGCTGAGATACTCGGGTCGTCATCACAGCCGAGCCAGAATGCATATATGAAGGAGCGTGATAACGTTGATTGGGCGGCGTTACGCGCTTCATTAGCTGATGAGCGGCCTGTGAGGAATTTAGAGAAAGCCAGATTCTTGACTTCGATGAGTTTTTGATCTCGGTTAGTATTTAAAATACTTATTTGTTCATTTAAATTATTTATTTTATATATATATATATATATATATATATATATATATATATATATATATATATATATATATATATATATATATATATATGTTACTCATTATTTAGTAATATTTTATATTTTAGGAGCCTACTCGTGCGCCCTTTTGACACACAAAAGTTTGATTAAATAAATAACGTTAATGTATTCAATATAAATAAGAAATGGTACTAATTATTATATACTTTTCAGGTTCATCCTTCGGCCCCTGAGGTGGTGACTCCCGACGAGGAAGAGGTCGAGTTTCCAGACCTAACTCAGCCTGAGGTTCTGAGCGTGCTAGCGGGACTAGATCCCAAGAAGAAGCATGTTCTAGTTAAGGGCGCAAGGACTAGGGGAAGAGGAGATGGTCATGACTTGGAGCGCCCGGTTATTAAGAGGAAAAAGGGCGATGGAGACGATGGCGAGGGCGGTGGGGATGGTATGAGCCTTAGGCCTAGGGATAGTCTCCTGCATACTACATGTGAGACCCATCCTCGATAGTGGATATACATTAGTGTTGTACAATTTATCGTAAATATTATATGTTTTTTGCATATTTATACATATTATCTTTGTCTTTATTATTGTTTATAGTTTCACATCCTAAATTGATAATAAAAAAAAAAAACGTGACACATTCGAAATAAAGTTAAGCATTAATTTAAAAATAAAACGAAACCCTAAGAGATAAATAACGTAAAGCTAATGACTACAAGTCTTCAAACAAAAAAGGACTTCGAGCACTTTTCAACCATTAAAAAGACAATCCAAAGTATTGCGTATTCTTGATGTATTGAGCCTATTTTATTAATTGTACAAATATAAGTAGGGTTCTATATAAAATATTGAAGTTAAGTCTCAAAGCAGATTAATATACGGCCAAACTACATAAAAAGGAGTGAAAATGTAATAAGAGGTCAGGTTTTGAAAAATGGCGGATCGCTATAGCGCAGTAAAATAATGCGCTATAGATGAGAGACAAGTGTCTATAGCGCAGTATTTTACTGCGCTAAAGGACTCAACGGGCCCGTTACAGTTAAGTGCTATAGCGCAGTAAAATACTGCTCTAAAGCACTTAACGGAGCCGTTACAGTTAAGTGCTTTAGCGCAAAATTTTACTGCGCTAAAGGTACTTTTGTAACATTTTTTTTTGTTGGGTATTTTGGTTCAAAATGATTTTTTTGGGGGGGCATTTTGGTTCCGACTAACTCAATTTGGCCAAAATCAAGATTTGATTTTTCCTAAGACACCTACGAGGTGAAAACTTTTAATTGTTGACGGTAGGCTGTAGCCCCCAAGAATAAGTGCATTGTTTCCCCTCAAAAGAGAGCAATAATTGAATTTGTACGCGGTTTAAATCATATGTGATTAGGCTTGTTGGAAAGATAAACGGATAATCGAAAAGTAAAGAATAACGTGAAAAATTAAGAGAAGATAGCCTATATAACGAGTGCAAGCGACAGGTTCGAGTAGGAAAAGGATTTATCTCCTTGCTTGGACTAAAAACAAACTAGAAGTAACAAAGCTTTATTGATATCGGGCCTTTGCTATGATATTCTTTCAAGTGTTAATTGCTAACTTGAAGAAATGGAGATGCCCTCTAATGGGGCTATTACATATGTATTTATAGTGCTAGTGTCCTATACTAACTAAATGATTCAAGCTTCAACGTGGGTAAATGATTTTGGAGATATCAGACACGTCTGTTGAGGGCGTGATTCATGCCTAGAAGTGGAGTAGGGCGTGATTCATGCCTAGAAGTGGAGTATCTTCTCTTGGGATGCTCAAAACATGTGATGATGAACTTGCTTCATCATCCTTAAACCCCATATTCTTATCCCCCAAAATCAAGAGTTCAATTTTAACAAAAGCCCAGAAAGAAAAATCAAAACGTTAGATTTGATTTGACAAGAAAACAGATCAAGATTGAATCTTTTATCCCTTTTCTTGGTCTTTGTGAATATAACACAGATCAAGATTGAATCTTTTTTTTTTCTTTTTTTCTTTTTTATTGGTCTTTGTGAATCTCTTAGGAAACAAAGAAAGAGGAGACCAAAGAGAAGTGTGATATTAGGTTTTTTCACGTGCTATATTTTTACTTTTTGTTTTTTAACCCGCCGACGGCCATTGGAACGTGTTGAATATATGGTGGGCCATGCTGAGCTGTAAGACTACAAATTGATCTGAGCCACTTGCAAATTAATATAATCAGGCAAAGATGAAAAGTTGGCAATCGAATTTAATAATTTATATACACACGCATTCCCTCATCTTCCAATAATTACGTAAATTTCTCTTTGGCTGAATGCATGTATGGGCCCTTAAACTTGTCCATTTAGACACCTTAACTAAGACAATTACTTATTAGGCACTCAAACTCCCTTGAAGTGTGTCTATGTGTTTACACATAGTGATGACGTGTCATAGTGTGTGTTTCACTGATCTTTAGCGCGTAGAATGATTAGTTTTACTTCTTTCTTCATTCTTTTCCTCTTCCATTATTTATGTACAATTCTTTATTCGTTTACCACTGGAAAAAATGTCCCCTTCCCAAACAGATCCTCCAAATCAAGCACTATTAGAATTTGCATCAATCTCCCTACCCTTCTCGTTAACAATCATTGTTGCAGCAACAATGAGTGTGAACTTTACACGTTGAACACAAAGTTGCAAAAGCTTTTTGGTTATTCACTATATTATGTTTACAAAATACAAAGTGTAAATGTATATACATCCACAGTAATAAAACTTCAAATATAAGCTATGATAGAGTTCTAAAGATTTTGTATATAAATTAGTAAAACTAAATTTGAATTCAAACTAAACAGCCATGGAGCTTTTGAGCTTCGCCGGAGATGGAAATTTTCGATCAAGGTGAGGAGGATAGACGGGGAGCGATGTGGCAGCGGGTGATGGTCCAAGTCTAATAGGTCCCTCCTATCGACTTCATTATTGACAAGTTTAAGGGCTCACATGTGCATTCAGCCTTTCTATTTTTTTTTAAGTTTTGGTCTGAGAACCATTAAAACACAGCTGCTAAATGACACACTTATTTAGCTCAAATGTGGCTATACCTGTGAAGAGACTAAGGTAACCTTTTTTTGACTTTGCAATATTTTTCTCCGAAACACACTAATAAATACAATGATTCATTCCTATTCCCAAAACATTTAACCAACTAAAATTGATCCGTATTTCCATACAAATGAAGATGAATAGTCTCTACATACTTTTTGTATTTGATGCATATATTAAAAAAAAATTACGGTCTACTCAGAAAAAAATACTGTTTTACAACTTGTTTACTGATTTATATTAAGTATAATGTATAATTAGTGTCAATGTAGATAAATACAACATGTGAGTTTTTTCCAATTTGATATAATCAAATATTCTATTTATTTAAATTACATGTCAAATTATAAGTAATACTTTGTTTAATATGAATTACTTATACTAGCTAGTTTGGTTACACACTTATATATCAACATATTAAATCTTTAATATTATAATTTTAAAAACATAAAAAAGTGTTATAAAATATCAAATAAAAGTCACAAGAGATACAAGACCCTTTTTGTAAATAAATCATATTAATTTTATTCGTAAATACAGTGTACAATTTGATTTATGATAGTGAACAAGTTATTAAGATAGTAAAGAAATATTACAATGTAAGACTCGGATCTTGCCAGGCAATTGCCTTTTTCCACATGATATTGCTCTCCTCCCCTTCGATCAATCCAACATTTTTTCTCCCACGATAGTGATATTCCTTTGCTGCTTCTCGGAAAAAATGTAGTTATTTTGAAATTTATATGATACTTTTTATACATTAATAGATATAATTTCATTATTTTTTAAAGTTGGAATTTACAGCTAGTACTTATTTAATAAGAATTGGACTTAGATACCAACCATATTAACATCTTTCTCAGTGGGAAAAAAAATAAAAAAACCAACCATATTAGATTTTAAGTTTTAGTTTAGTTTAATAAAATAAAATTATGTAAAACTAATATGAATAATAATGTAAGCGATAGGAATTTTTTGTCAAAAAGTTTCTGCAACAAAAATTAGCGACAAAATTCATTTTTAATAGCAAATTCTTCATTATTTTAATATATTTTTTTCTATTTATTTTCTGATGTAAACAAAAATCCATCATTATTCCATTATTATGTTGCTACGAAATGTCATTAAACTTATTATTATTAATTTATCAAAACTAAATGCACCAACAACACTGCAATGTTTATCAATATATAAGAACTTATTTAAAATTGAATTCTTACTTTGATTACTTATTAAAAATAGTTAAGGATACATAATATGTCCACAAACTTTAAAGTCTTCAATATGAATATTTTCTTTGAAAATGAGTGCTTAATAGAAATTATTTGAAAATAATAAAAAACCAAAAATACATAAATATCTTTACAATCATCAATAAATAATTGATTTTACATATAAAAATGTTATATTATTTTTGTTACATACAAAAGTAATAAGTTGCAATAAAATAAATATGACCTTCATAAGTCTTGAGGTTACAACTTACAAGTACATATACAAATGATGTATTGTTAGAGATTACCTTTTTTATTTATTTCTTTTATTTGAATGTTAATTGATTCTTAGGAAAACGCCCAAAAATACCCCTATGCTATTCGAAATATGTTAGATTTACCCTTCGTTATATTTTTTGGCTCAAAAATGCTCTTGGCATTACGTTTTTAGCTCAAAATGCCCGCCAATTATCCAAATAGCTCAAAAATACTCTTCATACTAATGGTTGCTCCAAAAACAAGAGAAAGGGAACCAATTTTGCACTTTTTTTTTTTTTCTCGGAGAGGGGGAGAGTGGGCTTGAATTTGTGAGGAATATAATAATAACATATGAAATAAGTAGTATAAACATTTCTAGGTTTAACAAATACGTAGTATAAACAATACTTTTCCGGTCCAAAAAGAGTGTGCACTTAGCCTTTATTTTGTGATTCAAAAAGAGTGTCCACTTATCAAATGAAGAAAGAATGAACCTTATTTTTTCAGATTTGCCATTATTAAGTGTTAAGTGACCAAATCCAATACCTATTTAATTAGGGGTAATTTAGTCAAATTACCTATTTTTACCTAGAAATTAGTATTTTCTTAAGGGGTGTGCAAATGGCTAAATAGATACTCTTTTTGAACTGGCGGGAGTATTATTCACAATTCACCCATGTCCACCTGTTGTGAGGCAAAAATTGTCACCATTCCTCTTCAACTATAATTACACCTTAGAACTGATCACTCTCAAAATACTATTGTGGTCGTAAAATATCCAATAATATTATAAAAACTAAAAAATGTCAACGTGCTAATGTCTGTTTCATTAGCAAGCAAGGGTTGCACCCTATTCACATTTTATTGTCCATATTTCCTCCTAAAAATATATTATTATTTCTTTAGAAAATGCAAGGACATTTAAAAATAAAGAACCACAAATGTTAAGACAAGAAGCTAAGGGTGCGCATACTCTCATAAATAACGAAATTGAAATTTTTGACACTTCCATTTTGATATCACGATATTTGATATGCATTTTTTTTTTAAAAATGGTATTCGGTTCTTATAGAAAAATACCAAAATATCAAATATCGTACGGAAATACTCAATTACATATACAATTTATATATTATATTATTATATAGACAAAAATTTAAATAATCTAAATATAGTAAATAAAAAACCGCATTATTATATTTCTCACATATTCACCTCCAACCCCACCCACCCCACCCCCCCCCCCCAAAAAAAAAAAAAACTGAAAATATAAAATATATATGAACAAGGGCAAAATTACCCATTCGAATAGCTCAAAAACAAAATTGGTTCATTTTCTCTTGTTTTGGAACAACCGTTAGTAGGAAGGCATTTTTAAGATATTAGATTAATTTAATTATTTTCTACTAATCATTATTCACAATTTTTTTTTAAAGTGAAAATAAAAGGTAAAAAGAATCACTACGTATCTCTAGAATAAGTTCTTCTCTTGAAGAAAGTGCTCAACTAATTTCACGTAATTCTGTATACAAATATTTGGCAATAAACTATAAAATATTATTACCACAACCAGCCAAACTTCCGGTACAAACAAAAGCAAAGCAAAAAATCCAAACTAAGGAGCATCCGACCCTCCTACCACCTTCTAGGAAGGGTGTAGGAAGGATCGGGTCTCACTCTAGGAACAAAACTGATCAATCAAATATGTACATTTGCTAGCCTGCTTTGATTCTCTAAACATTGACATTCTTTCCCTTACTGTGAATTGTATTTGTTGTATAATGAAGTCCTTCTGTACACTGCAGTCTCTGAATATCCTCCAGTTCCTTGATTGCCAAATCAAGTAGGTCATTGCTCCAAGAACTGCAGCCACCATCTCTTTTTTGAACCTGCTCCAGTGCCTCTGTCATAACCATTGCAAACATTCTTTTGTCCCAGCCTGTGGCATCTGCATTCCCATCCATGTATTTACAGCCCTCCACAATTCAACTGTCCAGTCACATGTAACAAATAGATGGTTTGCATCTTCTATTTGTTATTGTGTACACAATACACACAAAGCATTATCGTGTACACAATACACACAAAGCATTATCACAGTGGAACCCCATATTCAACATTCTCCCCTTAGTTAGCAACCTATTTTGATTTGCCATCCACAAAATGAACCTATGTTTAGGTTGTAATATCTTGGACCAAATGAGTGCAGCAGTAGCAAGGTTTGACCCTGACTCCAACATAGTGAGATAACTCCTAGTGACAGAGTATTTATAGGATGGAGTAAGGGTGTACCTATCATTCCTATACCAACTCATCATTCCTAATTTCAACTTGTTTAGCTTCTTCCAATACCAGCTACTATCTGTTGGGGGTACATGACCCTAAAAATCATTTACATTCTTCATATATATGCCATGGATCCATTTTACCTATAAAGATTCCTTTTGATTAGTCATCATCCAGACCAGTTTCCCAACTGTTGCTCTATTTCACATTTTGCAGCTCTTTATGTTTAATCCTCCTTGTTTCTTTAGTTTACACACATTGTCCCAAGCTAATAGTGCTACCTTCCTTTTGTTTACAGTAATTCCCTATAAGAATTCTCTACATTTCTTATTAACATCCTTCAACACACTCTGAGGTAGGATAAACACCGAGCCCAAAAAATTATACAAAGAGAAAAGGATAAAGTTAATAATCTGTAGCTTTCCTGCATAGGATAAATGTCGGTTGAAGTAGTGCTTATCCTCTCTGTGATTTTTAAACTCAACTGATGGTAATCTAGTTTGTTCCACTTCTTTGGAGACAGTGGTAATCCCAAGTACTTCATTGGAAAGGGGCCTAGAGAGAATACAGTAATCTCCAGCAACCTAGACTGTATTGCATCATTAATTCCAGCAACATATAGAATTGATTTATCTGAGTTGGCTACCAGTTCAATTGCTGCTAAAAAATGTCCAATAGCTTCCATGATCCTCTTAACAGGATTTTCCTTTCCTTTACAAAAAATCATCAAATCATCTGCAAAGATGAGATGAGTGAGTTTTTGTTTTTTACATATTGGATGGAATAGGAAATCTGGAAGCTGACTCATTAGTTTCAGAACTCTTGTCAGATACTTCATTACCAATACAAAAGGCAAGGGTGATATTAGATCACCTTGCCTTAAACCCTTCTTTCCTTCAAAGTAACCATACCCTTCACCATTTACTTTGACAAAAAATCTAGTCGTGGTAATACAAGTCATAATCAATTGAGTGAACTTTGGAGGGAATCCATAGCCTTCCATCATCTCCTGTATAAACTCCCAATGCACCATATCATATGCCTTCCTCAAATCTATTTTCATCAAATATCTAGGTGTGGTCTGTCTTTTGTAGTGTCTCAGCAGGTCATGGCACATCAAGATATTGTGAATTAATGATCTATCCTGGACAAATGCACCCCGATTTATACTCACAATACTTGGCAAGACAGTTGCTAGTCTAGTGCATAATAGTTTTGATATGCATTTATATACCACATTACAACAGGATATAGGTCTATATTAACTTGCACTTACAAGAGCAGCAACCTAGGGAATAATAGAAATCATAGTGGCATTCAGTTGGCAGAAGCATACTGATTCAAAAATTCTTTGAATAGCTTTACAAATGTCACTACCCACAATGCTCCATGGGGATTTAAAGAAACCACTTCCAAACCCATCAGGGTCTGGACTTTTGTTCTCATTGATACTGAACATAGCTAATTTTATTTCCCTATCAGTAAATGGTTTAAGCATTTCACACTGCTGGCTTACTGTTAATTTTTCCCCTTGGTCAAAAATTGTACTATGGGTTTTCTTCCTGTGTCCCCCCTTTTCTCCTAGCATAGTTTGAAAGTAGTCAACAAAGACTGCAACTACTTCATCAAGATCATTTTTGGTTTGTCCATGAGCGTCTTGGATTTGAGTCACTGATTGTAGAAGTTTCCTCTGTTTGATGATAGAGAAAAAATACTTAGTGCACTCATCTCCTTTTCTGATCCACAGAGCTTTGCTCTTCTGCAGCAGAAAAGATGTATCCAAGCTTGATGACCTTCTGAACTTTATGTTTAAACTCTTCTCCTCTGCTTGTAAAAGGACATTTCTAGGGTCTTGCTGTAGTAATGCTTGTATTTTCTGCAACTCCTCCCTATCCTCATCTGCTTCAGCCGCAATATTGTTAAAGTGCTGTTTATGGAGCTTTTTAAGATTATATTTCAACATCTTCAACCTCCTCACCACTTTATACCTATCATATCCACCCACTGGAGTAGACCACACAGTTTGTACTATCTGGTTGAAATCAGAGTGTTTGCTCCACATGTTACAGTACTCAAAGCTTTTAGCTCTCACATTTCTATTCTGTAGCATACTGATCACAATGGGACAGTGATCGCTTATGCCTTCCGGTAGAAACTGTGCTTCATAATCTAGCATATTGTCATTGCCCAGTCAATCTTTGAGAAAATTATAACATCTTGCTTGTCACTCCATGTGTATCTACATCCAATATTCTTTAATTCTATAAAACCACATCTATCAAGGCAATTCTGAAAGTCAAATACTTCAGCTAATGAAACAGGTGACCCTCCAATCCTATCCTCATCATGTAAGACTGTGTTGAAATCTCCAAGAACAATCCATGGACTTTGATAGTTCACAGCTTTGTCAATAAAAGACTCTCATAAACTTTTCCTATCTTTTTTAAGGTTAAATGCATACACAAAGGTAGCATAAAACTTAAGTTGCATAGGAATATAATGAACCAAACAGGTAAGAGTTTGAGCTGTCTCACTTTTCACATCAATCTCAAACCAATCAGGTCTCCAAACCACCACAATTCTTCCATTATAATGGGAAGCATGGTTACTAGTATAGTTCCATCCTCCATACATAGTTGTCATTATTTGTGTCAACTTATTCACCTTAATCCTTGTTTCCAGAAACCCCATCAATCCTACATCCACCTTATTGCACAGGAGTTTCACCTCCTTCTGCTTATTGAGGTCATTAAGGCCTCTAACATTCTAGCTGAATAGTTTAACCATCCCTTGAGGGAAACACTGTATTACCACCCGCATTCCTTACTTCAGCAGTTTGCTTGCTTGTTCCAGTTCTATAACTGTCCAATACTTGGTAATTGCTAGAGGTCTTGACCATAGTAGCAACCATTATAGTAGCATTAGCAATCACTGCCCCTGATTTAGTCTGTTGTTTCCGTCCGGTATTTGCTTGCCTTCCCCTAAAAGTTCTATTGATTAGAGCATTTTTATTATTTGGAGCAGTTCTGACCCCAGTACCTCCAATGTTTGGAACAGACACCTGGTTACTATCAGTATCATTTGCTATTTTTACAACACCTTTGGTAGCATCAGTTTGTTCAATTTCTGCAGGACATTGATCAACAGACTCATTTTGCATATTCACCTTATTCTTCCTACAAATATCTTCCTTATGGCCATACTTTTGACACAACTTGCATACAGACGGTTGTCAATCATACGTCAGTTTTTGTTCAATCACAGAGCCTCTTTCATTCCTGAAATACACACAATCCGGCAATGGTGGTCCAATTTTTACCTCCACCAATAGCCTAGCAAAATTGAGCCCAACTTTCTTCTCAGTATGTTTATCAGCCACCAATGATTTACTAATGAAACTACCAATCTTACTTAGCCCCTTTGCACTCCAGTATTTGAAGTCTAACTCGGGAAATTTTATCCAAATAGGTACAAAGTAGAGTTCATCTCTAGAGAATTCCATTTTCGGACTTCACAATTTGATAACAAACGGCTTGTTCTCGAAATGGTAAATCCCTCTTTGAATTACCTCAAGCTGCCCTTCTTCTGAATCGAACCTCACCAATACAATTCCATTTTTCATCATGGAAAATGGCGGATGAGCCCACAATACATAACAAACCACCGAGTGTTTCCAATATGCTATTTCGGAACTGATATCCTCATCCTCAATTTCACATATTAGTTGTTCACCTTCACATTCGGGAGTAACATACTCCAATTTGAAGCCAACATTTGTTATTTTAGAGATATCAAAGTTTTCCCACACGCATCCTTTGGACTCGGTTTCAACCATACGTTCGGAAGCCTTACCTGATGTCACCTCACCTCTTTCTGCTTCATCTGCCCACGAGAATCCGCTACCACTATCTGGTGTTTGGATCAGTTTTTTCCATGCCTCTGTTCTTTCTTTGCCCAAACTGCTTTGCTCTTAATTGGCGGTGTGCTCAACTTTTCATTCCCCATCGTTATTGTGGCTGAACTCAATTCAAACCCTGTAGTTGCTGCTATCTCTATTGAGCTTGTTTTAGCTGCGGCGAGTTCTCCATCATGGTTTCCCCTACTTCAGTAGCATTTGTTGGGTTAGCAATTACTACCGAAGAATTGGTGGCCTTTCCCAAAGCTTTCTGATGGACAATCCTCGCCGGATTCGTAGCTTTGGACCTCTTTCCCATGGAGTGCGCATGTTAGGCAAACGTGTACTGAGAGAGCCCAAAACTATCCATCCCCGTTGTATACATGTAATCTTAAAAAAGAAAAAGTAATTAATAGGTCAAAATGCATTAATAGTGTAAGATGAACTTTGGAGGAAAGGATAGAAATGTCATTGATTTCGCATAGATGATCTAGATACCCATGTGAATTTACTATCCTAACCCAATTTGGGCCATTATTAGAGGTGTCAAATGAACTTACCCGTATTAATCTAACGCACAAAAGCGAATTAAATTAAATGGTAGAACGGACCGGCTTTTAATTGAAGGGCTATGAAAATGGCGGCCCAGCTAGCCCTAAAGCGCGCGGTAGGACGGACCAACCTTTTAAGTTTTTCGTCTTAAAATAACATTTCTAAGTGATTTTTTGTACAACTTGAACATGAAACTTTTACAATATGAAATAGAATCTTCTACCACCCATTCTTGCGCAAATCCATATCATAGAAGAAAAAAAATTCAAGAGAACAATTTTTTATTTTTATTTTTGATCACTAATTCAGATCACGTTCAAAAGAAATTGAACATAATATAAATTCTAAGACTAAAAAGTATTACTCCAGTTTCTAATTTACTATTTAGTAGTAAGTACATACTTTATTATCTTTTTGTTTAATTTACTTATATTTTTTTTAAAAATTAATTAATTTATTATTCTTTTAAAGCGCAAATCCCAACCCTTTGAGGTCGGCGAAAAAGAGATTGACGCTTTTAGCTCACTTCTATATTAAATTTAAAGAAATCTTAACCCAACCCTACCTAAATAAATAGTTAGGTTGGATCTGCCTCGTGGGCCAAGCACATATTGACAGCTCTAGCCGTTATGGCCAAATCAAGATTTGATTTTTCCTAAAACACCTACATGGTGGAAACTTTTAATTGTTGACTGTAGGCTGTAGGCCCCAGTAATAAGTGCTTATTCCCTGTGATGATGTAACAGTGAACCAAAAAAAAAAAAAGAATATTTGTTGTCACTGTTACCCATATTTATGGAGGCTAATTCGGTTGCTGATGGTTTAGCCAATTTATCGTTTAGTCAAGAGTATCGCTTTGAATGACATTCACATGTGCCTTCTAGCATTTCTTCGCGTACTGCAAGAGATGATGTCAGAGTCTCATTCCCTCACTTAGTTTCGGGCTAGGTTCTCGCCCTCCCATGTGCCCTAGGAAGCAGTCCATAGCGTGTGTCAATCGATCGGATCTCCTGCGGGCTCCTGCCATCACTTCTCTTACCTCTCTGGTGACAGGAAAAACATGAAAAACATAACTATAAACCAACTCTATAACAAGTAGAAATTTGGCTGTCTAAAAGATACTCAAGTGCAAAGACAAGGTCCTATAAATCCGAGACATACTCCTAGCTCCTGATTTTTTTTTTTTTTTTTTTTTTAAAAAAAAAAAAAACAAGAGAAAAAGAAGAAGATATTTACTTATATCAACCAGGTATCCTAGTGTAGAAGGAGTACTATGTTTTGCTTTAGCAATAAAAATTCGAGGATGAGACTTTATTTAAATATGTGTCTCAAGTATTACAGAAGAAAATTATAAACATGCAAAGATGTTTTATAGTATGCTATTTCCAAATCTTTGATCAATTGCTTCATATAACAGACTATTTGCTCAATGACCAAAGCTAGAGTTGCCATATCTTTTAAGAGTTTAATCAAATATAAAATATAATGTACTGTGATAAGAGTTTGATGTCCTTTTTGCTTCTTCTTCTTTTTTATTTTTTCTTTATCTCTTTGGTTTGTGGTAGGTAAGGAAAGATGATAAGAAGTAAGAACGTCGTTTTCCCACTATTATAAAAATCTTTTGAATTGGTCATTTTTGTGGAGGCTTTGCTAATGAGTGGTCCACCATTATTAAAATAATAATAATAATAATAGGAAAAGACGAAAAAGTTTGTGGTAGGATTACGTTGCACGTAGATAATAAAAGTTGGTTGTCATAAAGATTTCACACACATGAAAAGTGACCTTTCTCCCTAAGGTTTGATATTAGAATTGGCTTTTGGAAGAATTCATACTTTATTAAGTTTGGTTTTGAAAAAAATTATTGCGCGTCTTTATCTTTTTTGGTTTTCTTTTGGCATTAGTATCCGTTTTGGGACCCAATAAATATTTTTGAGGCTTGTATGAATTGTTTTTATTATTAGAGTCTTAAATATTTGACCCTGATGTGTAAATAATATTTGTATTTTGATGATTTATCATGAATTAACAAATTTTACATTTACTATTATTACTGCAACCTTTTATACTAAAATCCACAATGCGAGCAAGCTCACGCAGCAAAGTTGACGTCATGTGATATTGAACCAAAATTGAAAGAAGGTTGAGGACTCAACCTTTATAGGGCAGTCATCTTTGAAACGTTTTAAGTGCTTGTAATTCAACTAATTTGCCTATAAAATATCAGAGCTTTGATCGGGTCACAGTAAGCGCCATCTAATCCTAGGCAAAATCATGTCTCTAGAGAGGACTGGCTTTGGCTTCTTGTCTTCTAGCCAAGATTTTTGTAACATGAGAAGTCATTTGTACAATGAATGGTAATCAGGAATAATACCGTTTATTTATTTATTTATTTATTTATTTTAACTGTAGTGTCCAAATTAACTTGAACGCATCTCGATTTTTTTTTTTTAGCTTCTTAATCGTAGTGTCAGAATCAGCTTGCGCACCTCAACTAATTTCACGGGATACCTTGCCACAACAACAAGAACAACAACAATAACAACATGGCCAGTGAAATCCCATAGCGTGAGGTCTAGGGAGGGTAAAGTACGCAAACCTTACCCCCATCTCGGAAGATAGAGAGGCTATTTTCGAAAGACCCTCGGCTTAAGAGAAAACATGACGAGAAAAGGTTAGATAAGCACAAACAGTTCAAAACAATACGAAAATGAAACTAACGAAAGCGACAAAAGCCATGATAAAGTAGTCTGAGAAAAAAAGCAGTAGTTACCATAGATAAATACGATAATTGTGGTACAAGAAATAACATATAGTTGCAAGAATCAAAGGACAATAAAATGCAGATCAAAACTGTGACTACTAGTACGATGGGATGCGTGAGACTACCTACTAGCCTTCTACTCTAATCTGAGCCATTCATAGCCTCCTATCTAAGGTCATGTCCTCTGTAAGCTGGAACTACATCATGTCCTGTCTAAGCACCTCTCCCCAATACTTCTTCAGCCTATCTCTACCTCTACTGAACCCGTCCATAGCCAACCTCTCACACCTCCACACATTGGGCATCTGTGTCTCTCCTCTTCTCATGCCCAAGCCATCTCAGTCGCTCTTCCCGCATCTTGCCTCAATTGATGTCACTCCCACCTTGTCTCGGATATCTTCATTCCTAGTCCTAGCTTGCCTGGTGTGCCCACACATCCATCGCAACAATCTCATTTCTGCAACTTTCATCTTTTGGACGTGCGAGTTCTTGACTGTCCAGCACTCCACCCCGTACAACAAGGTCGGTCTCACTACCACTTTGTAGAACTTGCCTTTAAGCTTTGGCGGCACCTTATTATCACATAGCACTCCTGAAGCGAGCCTCCATTTCATCCACCTTGCACCAATATGATGTGTGACATCGTCATCAATATCCCCATCTCCTTGTATAATAGACCCAAGATACTTGAAACTTTCTTTCTTTTGGATGGCCTGGGTACCAAGACTCACTTCCATGCCAGCCTCATGTGTTACGTCACTGAACTTGCACTCTATGTGCTCTGTCTTAGTCCTACTCAACTTGAATCCTTTAGACTCCAGAGTTTATCTCCAAACCTCCAGCTTAGCATTCACTCCGTTGCCAGTCTCATCAATTAGGAATATGTCATCCGCGAATAACATGCATCATGACACCTTACCTTGAATTTATTGCGTCAAATCATTTATCACTAAGGCAAATAAAAATGGGCTAAGAGCTGATCCCTGATGTAACCCCATCTCCATTGGAAAGTATTCCGAGTCTCCTCCCACTGTCCTTACCCTGGTCTTGGCTCCCTTATATGTGCCGAATCTCCTCCCACTATCCTTACCCTAGTCTTGGCTCCCTTATACATGTCCTTGATCACCCTAATGTATGCCATGGCAGACACCTCTAACCTCCAAGCATCTCCATAAAACCTTTCTTGGCACTTTGTCATAAGCTTTTTCTAGGTCGATGAAAACCATGTGTAAGTCTCTCCTCCTCTCCATATACTGCTCCACCAATATCCTCACAAGATGAATGGCTTCTGTAGTTGAGCATCCCCGCATGAATCCGAATTGATTCTCTGAAATGGACACGCCTCTCCTCACCCTTATCTCCCTTTCCCACACTTTCATAGTGTGACTTAGCAGCTTGATACCTCTATAGTTGTTGTAACTTTGAATGTCGCCCTTGTTCTTGTATAAAGGAACCATCATACTCCACCTCAATTTCTCGGGCATCTTTGTCATCTTAAAAATGACATTAAATAACCCAGTCGTACCACTCCAAACCTGCCCTGCCTACACTTTTCCAACCAAGGGATCTCGTCAGGCCCGGTCGCTCTTCCTCTACGCATCCTACGAACATCACCCTTAACTACACCCAAAATCGTGACGTCTCTCAGAGTACTCCAAATCTCCTAACACAATGTCTCTATCACCTTCTTCGTTCAAGAGTTTATGGAAGTATGACTGCCATCTCCGTCTAATGAGAGCATGCTCCACCAATACTTTGTCATCCTCATCCTTGACGCATTTTACTTAATCCAGATCCTGTGCCTTCCTCTCCCTTACCTTGGATAGCCTGAATAACTTCTTATCCCTGCCTTTGTCCTCTAGGTCTGCATATAGGCGTTTAAAAGCTGTCGTTTTTGCCGCCGAAACTGCCAACTTCGTTTCCTTTCTCGTAATCTTATACTTTTCCCTGTTCGTCCGCTTCTCCTCCTCATCTTTGCTATCTACTAACTTCGCATACGCCACCTTCTTTGCTTCCAACTTCCCTTGGACTTCTTCATTCCACCACCAGTACCCTCAGTGCCCACCAGGACGACCTCTCGAGACCCCCGGTACATCTCTAGTTGTTTTCGTAATGCAATTGGCCGTCCTGTCCCACATACTGTTCGCGTCCCCCCACTCTCCCAAGCCCCCATAGCCCTCAACATCTCCCCCATCTCCTGGGCACTAGACGAAGTCAGAATCACCTACCTGATTCTCGGCCGGTCATCCACAACCCTCTTTTTATTCTTCCTATTAATCTCCAAATCCATCACTAAGAGCTTATGCTGGGTCGTAAGGTTCTCACTCGGAATGACCTTGCAGTCTTTACAAAGACCTTTATCATCTTTTCTAAGGAGCAAAAAGTCTGTATGCGTCGCAGCCGTCGAACTACGGAAGGTTACCAGATGCTGCTCCCTTTTTGGAAAACTCGAGTTGGCTACCACCAATCCAAAAGCTTTTGCAAAATCCAGGAGTGAGACCCCTCCTCCGTTCCTTTCCTCGAAGCCAAAACCTCCATGCTCATCGTTATAGCCCCCTATAGATAATCCAATGTGTCCATTGAAATCTCTTCCAATGAATAACTTGGGCGGTATACCTCCCATCACTTCATCCAAATCCTCCCAAAAGCGTCTCTTCTCCTCCTCGTCCAAGTCTGCTTGTGGCGCGTAAACACTAATAATGTTCAAAGTAGACCCTCCCATGACAAACTTAATCACCATCATCCAGTCATTGACCCTCCTAACCTCTACCACCTGGTCCTTTAGCTCACTATCTACTAAAATGCCTACCCCATTCCTATACATCAACTTACCGGAGAACCATAACTTATACTCGTCCACATCCTTAGCTTTAGATCCTACCCATTTAGTCTCTTGGACGCAAGCTATATTAATCCTCTTCTTCTTAAGAATTTTAACTAGCTCAGTGGACTTCCCCATCAAAGTCCTAATGTTCCAGGACCCTACTCTCAACCTAGACGCTCCTTGAACCTACTTACTACTACTAACCCTAGCCACCGCCCCCGACCGTGAACATGACCCTAATCTACCATTGCTCACTAAAGCCACTAAGGCAAATATAAGCTACTCAAATATTTATCTAAAACAAATAGGAATAAAAACTAAAGCACAATTTAGCAAGAAAAATAGGCAAAGTCGGGCCACCACGACAAGAATGATAGCACTATAAGCGAGACGAATAGAGGCAAGAATGTAATGTCAAGAAGTAACGCGATGCAGGGAAAAATTAACAAGGCTAAAAGATAGAATTTTTACGAGCCACCAGAGGTACCAACTCCAGGTGAAAGAACCTGTTCGCCGCAAAAAAAAATTCCGCCGCCGCCTAGCATTTACAGAATTGCAAAACGGATCTACTGAAAAAATTGAGTACAAATGCCATAAACTAACCGTAAACCTCACGAAGGGGTTTCTAGTTGCGAAAACGGAGAACAAAAGCAAAAAGTAAAGAGAAGAGGGGAGGGGAGAGATTTGGCCGGAAAACGCCCTACTGCCGGTGCTTGTCTGCCAGAGAGAGGAGAGAGAGGTACTTGGTCGGAGTGACTCATTGCCGTGGAAGGAGAGAGGAGGGGGGTGGGGTGGGAGTTACGTACTTACCGTTGGGGAGAAAGGGGAAGAAAGATAGAAACACGAAAATCCACGGGATACCTTGCCACCTCCAATTTATTTCTTTATTTATTTTTATAACCATTTGAACCTGAGATCTCATGATTCTCAATCAATTTTTAACCGGGTGCAGAATAATGCGTCAATTTATGCATTGAATCACAAGGAGTACCACGGACCACTTACTTGTATATCATTTGGATTATAGGGGGAAAAAAAAATCTTCAAAGTTTTCACATGCCGTAAAAAAGAAAGAAATAGGAAAAACATTGATCAAATTTACAGGTCTAAACAGCCAGCTTTCAAGATTTCAGAGAAACTCACATGCACTTCTTTAGGAAACAGTATCTGGATTACAAGTCTGAGAAGTGGTTTTCAAGATTTCATTGGAATTGGTACCCCCTTTTGCTGATCAAACTCAAGCAGGGCATATCATTCTTAAAAAGATGAAACTTCATTCATGCACAAACATTAATAGGGACCAGCAACAACCACAGCTGCCAATAACCATGGACATAACTTGTATGCAAAACAGAACAACTACACGCAGGTACGCCCTAAAATTAAAATTAAAAGTATCCAAGTGTATTATCTTTCAGTTTGTGTGGCTATAATAATCTCATTAAGCGTAAAATTAAAAGTTTAAAGATACATTATTACTACTAAATATAGAAAGATGTTATTCTTTTTATGACCGACTAAAAGGACGAATTTTTTAATTTTTTTTTTCAAAAACGAAAAAAAGAGAGAGTGTTATATAAATTGGGATGAAGATAGTATAACAGATATCCAAGTGTGTTATCTTTCAGTTTTCTTTCTACTATGTTTTGCTTTAGTAATAAAAATTCGAAGAGTAGACTTTATTTAGACACGTCTCCCAGATATTATAATATATATAAAGTCGGATGATATTTTTAGGGTATTTTTCTTGTTCATTACTGTCTTGCGAGTACACGGTATGACTTTTCTTTTCTTTTTCGTTTTCGATTTTGATTTCTATTCTACTACTAAGCTTTAATGAAAGTTAGATTTGAAAGTTGAGAATTTCAAGCCTTTGATCAATTGCTTCATCACGTAACAGACTATTTGCTCAATGAGAAACCTAGAGCTGCCGTATTTTTTAAGAGTTTAGATTTTATATATTGATGGTGTTAAAAAATATTTACACAATCAGATAATTACAAGTTATATGTCGATAAACATTAATTAGTATTCTAATAGAAATGATAACTAATATGTTATGATTAATTAGGATTTACTAATAAAATTAAAAATTTACATTTTAAGTACATATAACCTTTTTTTCCCCCCTTTTGGAATGGCATAAGTCGTGTATAAATTAATAATTTCAATATAAGAGAGATTTCTGTAATATAGGAAACATTAGGAAATACGTGTTGCATGACCAGAGGAGGTTTTATTTTCCTTCTCTCTTTGATTTGTTTGTGGCCGACGAAAATGAAAGATGATAACAACGTCGTTTTCTCTCTATTATTCATAAAACAAACAAACAAACAAACAAAAAAACTTTTGAATTGGTCTAATCAGTTGTCTACCATTATTAAAATAAAGAAAAACGCCAAAATATTTGTGATAGGTACTAGACACGTCGCATAGTTATTAGGCACAAAAAATTCATGGACAATACCATGAAGGTGAATTTTCAAGGGTATGAATAAAACAGTTGTATTTGGAATTTGTTGATACCCAAAATCTATCTTTTGAATTTAGAAACAAACACTGAGCCTAAAACATTGCAGATGATTTAATATGATTAAAAATTACATAGAAAAGTCACTAAACTCCCAAATGCCAGGACGATTGCATAATCTAAGCTACAATAAGAACTTTGCCATACTTGGCCTATATAAAGAGTTTAACCTACTCATTTGTGTGCTCAAAATTTTGCAGCATATCTTCTACAGATACGTCAACCCATGCCATTTGAACTCTCCAATTCACAATAGTATTGGCAGGTAACATAAGAATCATAGTATTCTATTTAAAGGACTTGGAGGGAAAAAGGGGAATAATATCTAGAAGTTCGGATGGTAGAAACTAAAAAGTGGTTTTAGTGATACTAAAAGAATATAAGAAAAACTCATTACATAACCAGAGGTATATGAGGATTTATTTCTTTTTTTCTTCTCTTCTTTTTTTGTACTTTAATAAGTAGGATTGATGTTTTTCTTGGTCATCTTTCATTTTTCTGTTCTTATCGTCTAATCAGCAAAGCCCCTGAAACTTTTGTGGTGGACCAATTATCTCTCCCTTTTGGATAAGGGGGGATTATGTCATTTCAAGAACTTATGCTCTTTTTAACTCTTATAGGCACGAAGGGGCGAGTGGCCGCGGCTTATTGGTTAGGAGTATTTATTTGTCCGTTTTGGAAAACCTTGCACAAAATGTCATTGTTCCTTTTTTGCAATGATCTGGACACTAGTACCCTTTTTCATTCAGAAATTTGCTGAAGTTGCAACCACAAATGTAGTTTTAGATTCTTGAATATTTGATATTGGTGTGACAATGAACAAAAATTGCTAGTTTTGCAACCACAAAGGTAGTTTTAAGTCTTGAATATTTGAAAAGATCATAGTAACAACACACTCAGTGTAATCCAAGTGAGTTCTACGAGGGTAGAATGTATGCATACCTTACCCTTATCTTTGTGGGGTAGAGAGGCTAATAGACCCTCAACTCAAAAGAAGTATAATCATGCCGGATTGAAAGTGAAAAGATCAGAGTAAGCGTCATTCAATCCATACCTAGTCAAAGTAATGTCTCTAGGAAGAACTGGCTTTGGTTTGTGCCTTCTAGCTAAGCTTTTTGTTAACATGAAAGAAGTAATTTATACGATGAATGGTAATAGGAATTAATACCATTTATGCAATGAATTACGAGTAGCATTTAGTTGTATACCATAACTCACTCCAACAATTCTTTTTTCTTCAAACTTTTCACATATCGCGGAGAAAAAAATGAAATAGGAAACATCGATCAAATTTACAAGTCCAGACAACCAGCTTTCAAAATTTCAGAGAAACTGACATGTACTTCTTAGGAAACAGCTATCTAGATTACAAGTTTGAGAAGTAGCTTTCAAGATTCCAGTGATACACCCTCCGGTGATCAACCATAAGCAGGACATATCATTCTTAAAAAGATGAAACTTAATTCATGCACAAGCATGAATAGGGATGAGTAACAACCATTGCTGCCAATAACCATGGATAAAACTTGTGCGCATAAACAGAATAGAATAAGAGACCACAGTACTACATGCAGATACGCACTAAATACCAACCATAGACAAAATTGACATAACCCTTGCTTTGCCCACTTTCAAGATATTTTTAGAAAGAGATTAATATTCTACTGCATTATACTTCCATCATGGTACCATGCAGGTTGGAAATGTATCATCAGATACAATATTAGCTCAATACAACTATGAAGAGATGATGCAAAACAGCATGCATATAATCAGAACCTGATAACCACAGTGACAAAATTAATATTCCTAGTAAACTGTCCCCTCTTAAAACTTCTAGATAACTTATGAATGAAAAAAGTAAGTAGAGGAAAAGAAACTTCCGTTAAACTTTGCAAAATGACATGAGACAACAATAAATTCTGCCACTACCAAAGTAAAATTTGCAAAATGCAAATCTTTCCAGTTTCCAGGATTCTCTAGGTTACAGAAAAGTAGTACAAAATAAAACAGTAACTTCAATAAAGCAATAACACCAAAATCAACCCACCACATATTGCTGTCATAGCATGAAAAAAATTCTTTCATTCCCTAAACTAGAAGGATTTATGTCAGCACAGAAGCATCAAAAGTCCAGATCAGATTCATCTGTACCCAATAAATTGCTATACTGACAAGGTCAGTCAACTAAAACCCAGAGTTCTCCCAGTCGGTCCGCCTATCCTCTTCATGTTTTTAAACTAACAAAACTCATACTTCCAGCTAAGGTGCTCGGATTTGTGTCAGACGCTATAATAGGACTAACAAAGTTCTGGCTTCAGCTAGTTTGTTTTTTCTTTATCCTGAATGAATACTGGCAATTGCAGGCTGTTACTATGATGTAAGTATAAACAGTAAAGAACAGTGTTTGTGGCAATTAATGATCAAACCTGATAACTGACTATCTCCTGTGAGGAAACTTAAATCAAATGTACAAAAGAATGTAGAAAAGAACTGGATGATGCAAAAATATATATAAGTGCAGCTATGGTTTCAACTTTCAACAGCTTAGGGATGCAAAGAGACACTGATAATCAAACATAAGACAGATACCAAATTCCCAAGTCGATGCAAGAGTTGGCTATGGAACCCATTCCTACATAAGGCCAATAGATATAGGTCTATCTTAGAAGATTAAGATTATGAACAATCTCCAATGGAAGAGTAAAAAAAACAGTGAAATGGCAACACTAGAAATGGAGGATCTGACCAAGAAAATTAGCTGAGTGCTTCCTAGATGAATGCCAAATCTAACATCAGAGAATTCAGCAAACACATTAAATAAAACAAACTAAAATTTCAAAGAAATGAATCCATGAGAAAACACTAACGAATCTGCCATATTCTGCGATAAACACAGGCAGTTACTTTTGGATCATTTCGAGAAGCCGTGCTGATCTTCTCTGTACAATTCCAACTCGATTGGATGCCCATAGCAACAGCCAAACACAGGCAGTTTAACATACAATTCAAAAATCCAAATAAGTTGTGACAACATGCACCAAGTATGAATCAGCATGTCTTAACACCATAAAGCAGGTTTACTCTAGTAACTGACTAACTACTATTTTCTTGAATACACCATTATTACCACAGCCATCCCTTCTCTAACTTAACCAGAAACATTTCCCTTAACCAAGACGGCACTTAGAGGGAATATTATCATTGTCACAGAACTTGCATCAACAACAGAAATTGGTAGGTCTAATTTTCCATCATCAGCTCTATCTATGTGAAAACATGCCCCTAATGCTAACACACAAAATAGAAAAAGAGTGGCAGCATGATCACATGTGTTAGCCCATTCTGCTCTTAGATTCACAATAACAGTATGATGAAAAGCATTAAACTTGCTCAAATTAACCCTAATAAACTTCAAAAAAAGCTATCTTTATTGCTAGGAAAACATCCATAATCCTATCATGCTTCCTTAAACAGCAAAATCACTGCTTTAACAAATTTTACAACTCTCATTTCCAAATCTTACAAAAAACAAAATACAATAATACCCAAAAAAACAATTCAGTAGTTCCAATCAATCCAGCTCTTTCTGAACTTCAATCTTAATTGCTCTGTTCTTAGATTCACAATAACAGTATGATGAAAAGCACTAAATTTGCTCAAATAACTAATAAACTTTTTTAAAAAAGCCATCTTTATTGCTAGGAAAACATCCATAATCCATATCATGCTTCCTTAAACAACATATACTTTAACCAAATTTACGACTCTCATTTCCAAATCTTACAAAAAAAACAAATACAATAGTACCCAAACAACAATTCAGTACCCAAATAGAATGGGTTAACCCATTCTGCTATTAGGTTCGCAATAACAACATAATCAAAAGCATTATGCTTTCTCAATTAACAACTCAAATAAAGTTCAAAAAGCTATCTTTATTACTACGTAAACATCCATTCCATATCATTCTTCCTTAAACAACAAAATCATTGCTTTAACAAACCTTACGACTCTCATTTCCAAATTTTACAAAGAAAAATACAGAATTACCCATACGAAAATTCAGTAGTTCCAATCAATCCAGCTCTTTCTGAACTTCAATCCTAATTACTCTGCTCTTAAATTCACAATAACAGTATGATGAAAAGCATTAAACTTGCTCAAATAACTCTAATAAACTTCAAAAAAGAACTATCTTTATTGCAAAGAAAACATCCATAATCCATATAATGCTTCCTTAAACCACAAAATCATAACTTTAACCAATTTTACGACTCTCATTTCCAAATCTAACAAAGAAAATTACAGAATTACCCAGACGAAAGATCAGTAGTTTCAATCAATCCAGCTCTTTCTGAACTTCAATCCTAATTGTTTGCTCAAATTAACTCTAATAAACCTCAAAAAAAGCTATCTTTATTGCTAGGAAAACATCCACAATCCATATTATGCTTCCTTTAACAACAAAATCATTGTTTTAACAAACTCTACGACTCTCATTTCCAAATCTTACAAAGTAAATACCACACGAAAATTCAGTAGTTCCAATCAATCCAGCTCTTTCTGAACTTCAATTCTAATTGTTCTGCTCTTAGATTCACAATAATAGTATAATGAAAAGCATTAAACTTGCTCAAATTAACTCTAATAAACTTTTTAAAAAACTATCTTTATTGCTAGGAAAACATCCATAATCCATATCATGCTTCCTTAAACATAGTACCCAAACGACATGTGTTAGTCCATTCTGCTCTTAGGTTCGCAATAACAACATAATCAAAAGCATTATGCTTTCTCAAATAACTCAAAAAAGCTATCTTTATTGCTAGAAAACATCCACAATCGATATCATGCTTCCTTAAACAACAAAATCATTGCTTTAACAAACTTTCCAACTCTCATTTCCAAATACAATAATACCCAAAACAACAATACAGCCTTACCAATCAGTCTAGCTCTTTCTGAACTTTAATGCCCATAGAATTAGCCGTCCCAATAATAGACTTACAAATAGACTCCAAAGGCATATACTGACAAAACGGATCACTCTGTTTAATCTTAGCAATCTCATAAACATGCTTTAACGTTAATGTCGACGCCGTTACATGTCCAGGTCGTCCACTTCCAAGTTCAATACCAGCAGCCTGTTTTAAATACCAAGTAACTGACGGTGACTTAACGGTGAACTCAAATGTACCGTCTTTGAATGCCGAAATTGTTACGGCCATTGGTGTACCGGGTTTGAATTTTTGGGTTCTAGCGTTGAAGTCTTTGCAGAATGCCATTGAGTTGAGTTTGTATTGACCGAGAGCTGGGCCGACTGGTGGGCCGGGTTTGGCTGCACCGGCGTCCACTGTGAGACGGATTGTGGCGGAGATTGGGCGGCGTGTTAGGATTTCTTTTAGGGTTGCCATTGGTTGAAAAATGCGGCGGCGATGAGGAGGGTTTTGCTACTGCTTTTGCTGCGCCGGTGAGGGGAGAGGGTTTAGTTTGTTAGTTTGTGGAGTTTTCATTTCTGGGCTTCTGGCCCATTGTCTTATGGGCTGCTTCATTGTTGGTCTAATAGGAAGAGACGTGTTGATGTTTTAAGTTTCTTTTCATGACACCAGAAAAAAAAATGGACAATTCGCACAAATGTCCTTATTTTGGGGTGGTCTTTAATTTTGTCCCTCAAATTTGAAATCTTTAACTTTTATCCTATAAAAATTCCTTAATTTTGGGTTTGAACTCCTGCTCAATCAAAAATAAATAAAATAATCGTAAGGTAGAGTTTGGATTCGCAAGGCAGAGTTTTGCAAAACCCTCCCTTACATGCAAAACCCTCTCTTACATGCAAAACATGCGTAGATTTTTGTACAAAATTACTCTAACAATCGAATCCAAACCTCTACCTTACGAAATTCCTTTTTTTTTTTTTTTTTCTTTTTATTGAGCTGGGTTCAAACCTAGAACCTTGGCAAAGGACAAAAATTAAAGACCACCAATTTGAGGGGTAAAAATTAAAGACCAGTACTTTTGAAGGGTAATCCGTGTAAAAAAAGGTTGCAGTTTTAAGTTTCTTTTCATGACACTAGATTGATTTGAAAAAAGAGAGACATAAAATTAGGGAATTGCTATTGACATTAACGGGGGAGGGGGTTACGTTTTTGTGTGATATGTCCACCGAAGGCAAGTTTTCTTTGGCTTTACTTGATAATTCATTCTAAAAATACATAATGCTCTTTTTTACATTGTGTGGTTATGTGTAAGTTCTCTTTTGTCATTTAGGAACCCCTATAATAACAATAGACTTTACCCCAGTTCGTGGGGAGGTAGAGAGAAGCGTTTAGGAAGAGTCTTTGGCTCGAATAAGGCATATCAAAGCAAAATTAAAATTCATTCAAAATTAGTCTCTTATAAAATAAGTTTCATTTAGAGATTACAAACTCTTTTGTCTTCCTTTTTATGCTATGTTTGTAGTTCAAAAAGAAGAAGATACTAGAAAAATGATCTAAAAGTTGGGCAGATTGGACCGGTCATGTCTTTATGGATTAATTTTGTGACCCCTTACTATACCTTCTTCACCAGTTTTATGTTGATTTATATATAACTATTGAGTTTTTCTACATCTCAATTTAGGTTAAAAAGATGTGAAAGTATGTTTATCTCAACGGGAATCGTGCATTCTAAAGAGTGAAGTGAGAGAGAGGAATGTGATGTGTTCATTTTAAGTTTTGTCGAACAAATGATATTCCTGTAGTTCAACTAAAACGAAAGAAAAACTCGTAGTTTTATACAAGACCCATTTGTTTTAAAATAAAAAATGGATTTGATACAATTCAACACAATCTAAGAAATGTCCAAAAGGGAAATGATCTATGAATTTAACTTTATACTGTAACTGTTCATTTTAAAACTACTAATGCGCTGAGGCTTCATTACTCTAAGTATGCGCATTTACAGAAGATTCACTGGTACAAGTGAGTAGGTTTGACTGATCTGTTATGCTTGTGCTTTTGGCAAGTTAATCAAACATGGAAGCCATTTAACAAAAATGCAGAAAGACTTCTATTTCTCCTTTTCACACATTTTCACATACATTACCAAGAGAATGCATCATGTTTGCAGTGTAAGTGCTCAGCTTTACAATCACATTGTAGAGAACGGAAACTTTTAACTTTTCTTCATAGATTATTGTCAGTCCCTTCACAAGAGCAGACCGAACCCCTTTGGCTATGAATACATCTTATAATGATAATCAGCAAATAACATTTGAAGGAATGTAGTAACAGAAAAAAGAAGGCAAAGATCGAGTTCTTGGAGGCTCCAAGGTTACAGAAGCTCCGTGTTTTCTCATCACAGTCAATTTGAACCATGGACAGCGGAAACTCGGAAAAATTGCTGACCATGGTGTTTGCTATGCTAATTTATATCTATACAAACAGTTATCAGACTCTCCTTCATATGTCACTCAACACCCCCTTTAAAAGATCCAGCCCCTCAGCTGATATACTTCTCCTCCTTGTAGTTCTTGGTATTTCAATTCGAGGTGGTGGCTCATGAGAGAAGCAGATTACAACAACTGTCAGATTATCACAACAGTTACGCTTTAGTGCCTCCTTGACAAGAAATTTTGAGCATTTCTCGGGATCATTATGCAGCATGAGCTCCTTTCTTACGATTGTTACTGCATATTGGCTACTCATGACATCCCATAAGCCATCGCACCCAATTATCAAGAATTCATCCTCTTCTGACAGCACCACTTCTTCGAACTCTGGCTCTGAGCTTAACGGGCCCTTTGAACCTTTGGCACCCTTTATGTGCCAGTCACCCAGCGCTCGTGCAACTGACAGTTGCCCATTCAGGTAGCCATCAAAAATTACGCCTCCTAGTTTTTCAATTCTCAATTTCTCAGAAGTAGCGTTTGGTTTGTGGTCTTTTGACAATTCAATTGCTCTTCCGCGCTTCCCTAGTACAGCTCGAGAGTCCCCAGCATTAGCTATTAGCACGGTCCTGTTTATTCCAACAATACATAACAAATAAATGAGTGCAAGTTACTATTCAAGAATCGAGACAACTAAGTGGGATACACAGGAAAGATTACATAAAGGAGTAATGTAAGTCCAAATGTGTCTTCATAAGTGAAAATCAGAACTAAAAACGTGAAAGATATGTCATATAGAATGTAATCTGAAGGCCAAAATCAAAAGGAAGACCCACTTATACGCGATAGACGTACATTTCAACCAGTAATGAAATTCACTCAGTCATGGACTTTAACAGCATAAGGGCCAATCCACGAGTTCAAAATACTCTTCTCGAATCAAACAAAGGCCTTGTCAGCTGTAAACTAAACAGAGTACAATTTGGAGAATTGCTTGAAAAAATTGCAAAATCCACATGCCCAAAGTAAAAGTGGACAAACATGAGGCCATCTGTATTTGCCTTACGAAGCTAATGAAGCAAACAGCACCAAACAAGTATTGTGAATTGATTTTTTGGCTACATGTCTACTTAGACATGAGCAACGTTTAGTTCATTATAAGGAGAAACAATGGATATCATCAACTTCTCTTCCAATTTTCCAAGTTGACTCTATTTCATTATTGACAATTCGACATTCCCCTATGTGATGAACTTCGGGATTAGGTTTTTGCTGATGCCTTTCTTTTTTGGTACAAAGGTATTCTACTACAATGTTTAGGGACAGTGATGGCTTCAGTACTTGTTGCTCCCCTCTGACATGAGGAATCAGATTTTAGGAGTGAACTACGCAAAAGGAGATCAGTATCTTACCGTCCTAAAATAAGTGCGATTAAAGCAGTTGTTCCAGAGGTTCTGTCGAGAGTCTTCGTATCAGCTAGCTCATTATCAGCTTTCTGAAAAGCATTCCTGACAGCTTTTTTAACCATCGACGGGAAATGGGAATCCTCTAAAATAAATTCAAGGAGATTCTTTTGAGTGAATGATGCAGCATCAACGCCACCATGCCCGTCAAACACCTGGGAGTAAAAAAACAACAATCAGACTAGTAATATCATCAAAATCCAACGAATTGACTCTTCAAGTTCGCGCATTTCTAGTTGGTATCATACAACTACCAAAAACTAGGTAGAGATCATTGAAATCAAAATAATATGGTTTATTAAAAAAGTAACAGTGCTCATTTTCCTTCTAATTTAAGTTCTGAAATTTAAAATTTTATGACTAGTACTGGAATTCAATACAAGACGTTCAACGAGCCCAGTGACATCAGGTTGTATCAGTCAAGAGGCATGTTTTGACTTACATACAGAATGTAATTTTCAACAAATGTATGTGGTACATCAGTTTGAATGAAATAAGAAACTACATACACCATAATATGCTCCTTGTGAAAGAAGACCTTTGGACTCAACATATTCCCGAAGATTATCAACACGGATATGTTCATCTTCCATGTACTGTTTGGGTCCCATCTCAGAATAACTTCCTGAGCGAAAGATGGGTACATAAGCACAATTGTCACTTGATGGTGATTTCAGACCGATCATTACTGTATTTGGTTCCTGCAGATTTATAAGACAAATACAACTTTCAATTAGCAAGCAGCATAAACACACACTGCCAGATGAAAAGCCTCTCCAGCTAAACAACCTACAAGTGTATATGCTCGCAAAACAGTCATCGCTCACAGATTCATAATATGAAGATATGCAAGGCAATTTGTGCAATGCAAATAAATGACAGCTTATGAATCATTGTGTGACCTACAAAGCCATCGTTGGCATAATCACATTATTAAAATCATAAATAAAGCTAGAAACAGCCCCCAAATGTTAGAAAAAACTTTTAAAGGTTTACAAGAGCAAATCAGGCTATTCATGAAGAACAATGTCTGTAGTGGGATCTCATTTTAACTGCTAGAATCAGACACTGCTGTTAGTAAGTAATTAGGATTGCCACTAGTGATGGTGAATAATGACCAGGAACCGCCCTGCATATCTGATCCAATTTTCCTCCTTTCTTTAACTTTCAAATAGTCTATTTCCACAATAGGAATGCGCTATACAAGCCTCATAGATCACCTCAAGCAATTAATACAGGATATAACTTCAGTACATAACATACATCACAGAGACTAAGGCAAACAAAAGGACTTGGCCATTGTTACTAATTGAATTACTTGAAGACCTGCAAGCACAATACTCTCAGTTTTAAGAAAAAGCAAGCAAAGACCAAACTATAATGATTTGACAAAATATGTCTTTTGAAATTGGATCCACTTACCAATGCAGAAGTACCAGCCAAGCTTGCTTGGCTAATACAATGCCTCATTCCTGGATTATTTCTTGGTGGCTTCCCTGCATTTGGCTGACTCAAACAATCAGTTTCCTCCTGATTTTCTTCAATTGCTGACATATTTCCCTTACAAAAACCATTCTCTATTTCCCCATTACAGGGTGACATATTGGTCCCTGGAGCCATCATTATTCCTTCCATTTACTCCATCAAACATACAACAGATCCCTTATTTTGTGACCCTTTAAGCAGAAATATCAGCTCAAAAGTGTACATTTCCTTTCATGATTTATTTTTGTATTATATTTTCTTGGTTTTGAGGCTTGATCACATGGACAGCTGTGTGACAGTTCCTTGATCCCAGGTCAGAAACACCACAAGAACCCACATTTTTAGGCAGAAAACCAGTATGACAGACACTTCTTTGGAATTCAGAAACAAGCAAAGTCACCCACATGCCAAGATTTGAACTTTATCCAAATGGTATATAAGATCTGGATTAAGGAAAGGATAAGAATTTTTAACAAACAAGATTAAGCATGATCAAAGCAAAAACAAGAAACTAAGTAAAATAAAAAACATTGTAATTTTGTAAGTAAGGAAAAAAGAATAGAGTTTTAGATGAATGTATATGGATAATAGAGTGGCGATCCCAGCTTTGAGCTTTTTGATGGTCGGCTTTGTAGGCTATGGGGATTGAGAGATTGGGTTTGTTACACGTGGGACAGTTATTGGATGGCAGGTATTTTAGTTGACCGCTCAAAATGCCTTGTGTTTTGTCATATATGGTTCACCAAGAAAAGAAAATGATCAAAATGGTACTTGATGTATGGGCTTTGGTTTTAATTGGTCCTTAATGTATAAACATGAAAGAAATGGTTCTTAGTGGATTAAAAAAAGTGATCAGTTTGGTCATAAGTCATATAAGTAAAGATAATAGCTACTTCTGTTGTTAAAATATACGAGGCCCTCGGTATGTGCATTGCGCGTGAGCTATCAAACTACAAAATAAAGATACCTTAGCTTCTTGTATTGTTCCATCAGATTTCAGAACCATATCAAAATTCCTAACCCTAAGTTGAAAGAGCCATGAGAAAAATTTGATGTGAGGATAGGGCTTGAAGAAAGTTGAAAATTTATGGTGAATAAATTCAATATAGTATTGAAGGAAGGCTAAAATGATTTCGATTGAGCTGAGTAAGTTGTGCATGGTGGAAGATGTTAATGACCTCAATTTATCTAACAACAAAAATAATGATTCTCTTTACTTATATAATTTAAGACCAGAATTATCACTTTTTGGAATTCATTAAGGACCATTTTGATCATTTTCTCACCAAGAACAACCCTTTGCTTTCCACCCAGCTATGAATTTCCGTTATGTGCTTATGAGAAATATACAAGTATAACTAGAAAAAATAATAAGTAAATCTCATGTGTGAATATCTTGCTCTTATTATAGAAGAAAAATTAATTTCACTACAACAGAATTTTGTTGGTCTTGAAGCAATGCTTTTGAGTTTTGACTTGTTTCATTCAAGATAAAATAGTTACTCCACAAGATGACAATATAGCATGACTTAAACCAACCTTGAATAAGTTGTTAAGTCCAGGATTTCATTCACCAGAACACGTCTTCCAATGCTTTGCTTTGAAATGAATGTGTTGCAGTACTAATAATCTTTTCTCCTTCTCCCAACACTTCTTTTCCATGCATATCTATACCACTCTTTTAACTGTATAACATCTGTATTAGAAGGAATATAATTCAGACAAAAATTTATTGGCGCTCAATATTTATACCGAATCATATTAGTTAATCATGATTAAGTGGTATATGAAAATAAAGCTATACATTAAGTAATCATGATAAAGTGATAAAAATATATATAATAAACTCATGTCAATATTTGTAATTAGTTTGGTATAAAATTGGATTCCATCAATTCACACACTGGTTGGCCTTTTAAGTAACACATTAGGTGGCCTTACTACCTAGAGGAATTTTTTTTTTTTTTTTTTTGGATCTTATACCCTAACTTGCGTTAAATAAAACTATTTCTCAGAACACTTTATAACATAGACCTATGTTTCAAAGACAAAAGACTCTAAACCGTACATTAAGCAATTTTGGTTAGACCTTTTTCTCGTTCGCCATTTAGAAAAAGGACTAGCAATACATGCCCTTGCGAATATGTCTATTCACTTTAATTAGTCAGTCTTTAAAGTTTGTATTTTGAAAATAACTTTTAAAAACATTCTAATTGTTATTATATATAGCAACATATAAAAAATGTATTTTATGTATATCACTTTAGTTATAATTAAACAATAGAGTTGATGGAATTAAGTCTTTGAGATGGAAAGAGTCAGACTTTTTTCTCATTATCATGACAATGAAAGTTGTTCATCGATGTAAAAGAAAATTAGTAAAAATATGAGGGAAAATTAATATTTTGATTCTAAGTTTTTTCTTTTAAATTTTTTAATATTTTATATGAAAAGTGAACAAATTAAAGTGCACGGAGGAAATAAATTTGTGTACGAGAATTAAAATTGAACTGCATATATCTATACATGAGAAGAAAATAAATATTCAGCTAGAACACGAAAAGTCAAAAGTGAACAATTAAAAGTGCACGGATGAAATAAATGTGTCAGCGAATTAAATTTGAAGTGCATACGTTTATACATGAGAAAAGAATAAATATTAAGTACTATAACACGTCTACATGGGATATAAAAATAATTGGATAAAGTGTACAAGTTATACAACTCATGGTACAAGAATTTAATGCGGGTACAAAGCTAGGCAACGCAAGAAGAGTGGGGAGAATCATGCAGAAGGGGCTGGCCATTAATTTCCATGGAATTAATGAGTGAACATTTGTGTGTTCTTGTTATTAATTTTACCCTTTTCGAAGGTTCTTGAGACTTACACCAATAAATATGAATATTATGGTAAAATATATACTTTGTCTGTCCCATATTACTTTTCACTTTCGCTTTTGGACGCCCCTTAAGAAATCAGAAGTAAAAGATGAATCTTACTATCTTACCCCTATCTCTTTCCAATAAATACATTCTAATCAAAATGGACTACTTTCAAGAACATTTATTACTAAGGGTAAGATGGAAAAGATTTAATTAATTTTATCTTGATTTTGTAAATGAACAAGTAATTTAAAGATACATTTTTAGTAATGTGGCCAAGTAATATGGGACGGAGAGGATAAGATGTGAAAGATTTAATTAATTTTATCTTGGTTCTGTAAATGAACAAGTAATTTGGACATATATTTTTAATAATGTTGAGTACTTCATTTATGAACAAGTAAAAGTGCACGGATGTAATTTTATCTTGATTTTGTAAATGAACAAGTAATTTGGGCATATTTCTATTTTTAGTAATGTGGCCAAGTAATATGGGACAGAGAGGATAAGATGTAAAAGATTTAGTTAATTTTATCTTGGTTCTGTAAAGGAACAAGTAATTTGGACATATATTTTTTAGTAATGTTGAGTACTTCATTTATGAACAAGTAAAAGTGCACGGATGAAATAAATATGTGTCGGACAATTAAAATTGAAGTGCATACTTGTATACATGAGCAGAGAATAAATATTTAGTAAAAAAAGTAGTTTAGTTATGTGGCCAAGTAATATGGAATGGGGGGAGTACTTCATTTATTAATTCTTAAAGAACTTGAAAATTAAAAAAATCAACAAGTATAAGTGCGGGAGGAAATAAATGTGTCGGAGAATTAAATTTGAAGTGCATATGTGTATACATGAGAAGAGATAAATATTCAGTACTATGACATATGACCACATAGGATAAAAAAGTAGTTGGTTAAAATGTACAATTTATATAGCTTGTGGTACAAATTTCCATTGCTCTGCTAGTCCTCTCTTCACGTTTAGATATATTAGAAAGAGAAAAGAAGAAAAATATAGAATAAAAAAATAGACATATATTTTTAGTAATGTGGACAAGTAATATAGACAAAAGGAGTACTTTATTGTTATTAATTCTTAAAGAACGTGAAAAGTCAAGTATAGTAATGTGGCCAAGTAATATGGAACGAAAAGAGTACTTCATTTATTAATTCTTAAAGAACATGAAAAGTCAAGTAATGTGGCCAATAAATATGGGGCGGAAAGAGTACTTTAGTTATTATTTCTTAAATAACGTGAAGAGTCAAAAGTGAACAAGTAAAAGTGCAAGGAAAAAATAAATATGTGTGGGATAATTAAAATTAAAGTGCATATATGTATACATAGGAAGAAAATAAATATTCAACAAAAACGTGAAAAATCAAAGGTGAACAAGTAAAAGTGCACGGAGGAAATAAATATGTGTTGAAGAATTAAAATAGAAGTGCCCACATATATATATGAGAGGAGAATAAATATTCAGTACTATGGCATATATTCACTTGAAATTTATTATTCTTAAAGAATATGAAAAGTCAAAAGTCAACAAATTAAAGTGCACGGACAAATAAATTTGTGTAAGAGAATTAAAATTGAACTGTATATATCTATACATGAGAAGAGAATAAATATTTATCTAGAACATGAAAAGTCAAAAGTGAACAAATAAAAGTGCACGGAGAAAATAAATGTGTCGGAGAATTAAATTTGAAATGCATACGTCTATACATGAGAAGGGAATAAATATTAAGTACTATAACATATGTCTACGTGGGATATGAAAATAGTTGGATAAAGTATACAAGTTATATAACTTATGGTACAAGCATCCATTGCGTGTATAATTTTTAAAGCCCACGGTACAACCATGGCAAGCTGTGTTCGTCCCTTTAAGGGACTTATACATATTAGAAATATCTCGAATTAATATCATTTTGAGTTAAAAAAAAATTAGTTTCCTATTATGTCCTGAAAGTAGGGCTGGGCGTTCGGTATTCGGTTCGGTAATTTCAAAGTTTGGTTTCGGTAATCGGTAATTAAAAGTATATACCAAATACCGAACTTTCAAACTTCGGTTCGGTAATTCGGTAATCGGTAAATCAAACTTCGGTTCGGTACAGTACTCGGTAATACCATATTGAAGTCGAAGTCCACTGTATTAGAACACAAGTATGCTATGCAAGGGGTCAATACATTGCAAGTATCATCAGACAACCAAACTTTTGGGGGAAACAATCAAACTTTTCATTCTTGAATTCACGCTAATATTCTTCAACAGAATATGGACAAAGACAAATGGAGCCTTGATATTAAGCACTACTTTGATTTATCAACACTAATAAAGCGATGATCCCAAAGAACTCGCATTGATTTAGCAACACTAATAAAGCGAAAGATCCCAAAGAACTCACACTAATAGCTAGCTTGAACGACAAATCTAACAGAGTTTGAAAGCAGCCATCATAATCTGTATACAAGGGTATCAGCTAGAAGATAAGGCATTTTTGTATATGTACACAATATTAGAACTCCTGTAATGCGTTCTTCTACTTTCCTGGCATCTACTAGTCTTGTAAAATCCCCATAAATTATCTTGAGTGATAGATGGTATTTATTTCGGTATTCGGTATTTACCGAATTACCGAACGGTATAATTGTAAATACCGAATACCGAAACCGAAATATCGAATTTTATACTTTCATTCCCGAAAATCGAACCGAAAATCAAATTACCGAATACCGAAATACCAAAACAGCCGGTTCGGTTCGGTAATTTGATTTTTGGTGTTTTATGCCTAGCCCTACCCGAAACTTGCTGAACCTGAACTCAATAATAATTGTTTTCTTTTATTGCCAAACTAGTTGGGGGGTTGAGGAGTCCGGAACCAAAATGACCTAATAAAAGACCAAGTGAATCAAAATATCCCAGAAAAAGAATAGGCACAAAAGTACCTTTAAGGCAGTATTAAAGGACTTAACCGTAACGGCACGGTTAACTCCTTTAACACAGTATTTTATTGCGCTAAAGGATTTTGTCTCTCTCCTCTAGCGTAGTAAAATACTGCGCTTTAGGACCTATTTGTTTTGGTTAAACTCTCTTTCTTTTACATTTTCACACTTTTTTACGTACTGTAGCCGTATATTAATCATGCTTTGAGACTCCGAAACTTCAATATTTTATATAGAACCCTACTTATTTTTGTGTGATTAATAAGGTAGGCTCAATACATCAATGATGCGCAAAACTTCGGATTGTCGTTTTAGTGATTGAAAAGTACTCGAAGTCCATTTTTGTTTGAAGACTTGTAGTCATTAGCTTTACGTTACTTATGTTTTAGGGTTTCATGTTATTTTTAAATTAATGCGTGACTTTATTTCGAATATATCACGATTTTTTTTTATTAACAACTTAGGATGTGACATTATAAATAATAATAAAGACTAAGATAATATTTATAAATAGGTACGCAAAAAATATATAATAGTTACTTAAACTGTACAACACTATTGTATATGCTAGTGGGTCCCACATGTGGTATGCCTGAGACTATCCTTAGGCTTAGGACTCATACCATCCCCACCGCCCTCGCCATGGTCTCCATCTCCCTTTTTCCTCTTAATAAGAGGGCACTCTAAGCTATGATCATCCCTCGCTCTTGTGTCCTTCTACATAATGTGCTTCTTTTTGGGATCTAGTCCCACTGGCACGCTCAGAATCTCAGGCTGAGCTGGGTCTGGAAACATGACCTCTTCCTCGTCGGGAGTTGCCATCGCGATCTAAAAATTAGTACCATTTCTTATTTATATTAAATACATTAACGTTTGTTGAATAATCAAACCTGTGTATTGACGGGTGCCTGAATAGGCTCCCGAGATGGGTCTGTAGGCTCTTGAGATGGGTCTGGTGCAGAATATGAGGTAGTCTCATGGACGAGATGCTGTTTGAAGTCCAAATAAAGGTTAAAAAAAAAAATTCATCTTATATTAAATAAAATTGATTTTAAGTAAAAATCTTACCTGTGGCTCGATAGTCTCATGAGAAGACACCTCTGGCTCGGCAGGCCCATAAGAAAACGACTGAGTGAGTCACTCTTGTGGACCCACTAGCGCCGAATCCTAAAATATAAAAAATTACGAAATAATAAGTAACATATATATATTTAAAATAAGTACTTTAAATAATCAAATATGTATTTTAAATATTCACCTTATATTTAATAAAATTAATTTTAATAAAAAGCTTACCTGTGGCTCAATAGTCACATAGGAAGATACCTCTGACTCAGCAGGCCCACGAAAAAATGCCTGAGTGGGTCGCTCTGGTGGACCCACTGGCGTCGAATCCTAAAATATAAAAAATTATGAAATAATAAGTAACATATATATTTAAAATAAGTAATTTAAATGATCAAATAAGTATTTTAAATACTAACCCGGATTAAAAAGTCATCAAAGTTAAGAATCCTGGGTCCATCTAAATTCCTCACGGGTTGCTCATCATCTAATGATGCGCGGAACACCGTCCAATCGATGTCATCACGCTCCTCCATGTACGCATTCTGGCTCAACTGAGCTGAAGACCCAGGTATCTTAGCAAGTAGGCCCGTCGACGTAAACGTAAGTGACTGTCCAGCTGAGCTGTCACTGGCCTGGAACGGTTGAGGATGGACTAGAATGGGAACGGCCTCTCGAATGGGAGCGACTTCATCTGCCTCATCTACCGGATGGTGTCCTCCACCACCAAGTCCTCTAGCAGCACCGCGTCCTCTGACAAAGACCACGTCCTCCTCGCGCCGCCTAATACTCAGCCTCGGGAACAGGATCATCCATGCGCTAAACTCTCCTACCTGTCAGATACCGTCCTCAGATATCCGTACCATCTCTGCCACAGGCCCCGCAACCCCAGGGTAAGACATATGCTCTAACCCCAATATGCGTAATCGTTGTACGACCACCAGCTGCATTTGTGTTCAATAATAAAAAAATAGTTATTTTTAAAACATAATAGTTAATACAATTAAATAAATCTAAATACGATAAACTTATCAACGCCTCGTACTGTCCTGCGAGTGCTGCGTATCCTATTTCTCTTGCGGGACGCAAAGCTGGGTTATCGATCAATCGGCATGTGATCCTATGATACCAGCGCATGTAATCCATGAAGGGAGTCACATGGCCGACCACCACTAAAGTGCCCAACCTATCCTGCCAACTCTGGAGCTAAACACCCATGAAAGCCAAAAATGCATTATCAACGGTGGCTCGATCGTTCCGCTGGTAGTGTCGGACCTCATGACGAACATCAGGGGGTATACTCTGTGTATGCCCAAACTGTCGTAAGACTCGCTCGGGCATGTGGTCCTCAACGATATCTAGGTGTATCAATGGACATTCGCGACCTCCACATGGCCTGACCTGCCCTGCAAAAGGCCGGCAACCCATCCAAAATACCAGCGTACGGCGTCCTTATAAATAGATGCATAAAATATAGATACAAATTAGTGATCACCAAGTAGAAAAGACGTTTAATTAAATTGATAATGTAAATTTAAATAGTTTTACCGCATTGTCCGTCATGTGATCAAGCTGGTCCCAGAATGAAAGAATACTATGGTGCATATCCACATCCCGGTCAAAACCTGCCGTCCACCTCCTCGCGTAGGGCATGTCAATATCGAGGTGATGCCTAGGTACGGGCTGAAATGACAATATCCTCTCCCACGCCCATAATTGTAAGCGATATTAGAAAATAAGATTTTTTAGTCATCGTTTCAAGAGGTTTTTTTACATTAAAGGAACGCACACTTAAAAAATTACCTGGAGAAGAGCCAAAAATCCACACACATCGCTAATACAGCCAATAGACGCTCGGCATAGGCATCGGTAGAGGTACGCCAAAACAGCACCACCCCAGCTGTAGCCTCCCAAGCAGTCCAGATGCTCCAAGAAAGCCAAATATCGTAAGCGGACATAGGCACCCGATGTGTTCGGGAACAAGACACCCCAAAATATAATAAGCAGATACAAACGGGCATGACTATCAACAACGTCCTGCTGAGTGTCATCCTCAATAGGAGGCTCTGCAAGCAAATAAATGCAAAGTGCACTAATCTGCACCTGACTCTGTCCCGAGACCTTCACCGCGGCACTAGGTGTCACACCCCAACTTGATAGGGCATGATGGGCACCCGACTCTTACTTAGGGCCGAGCGAACCCGCTGATTCCCGTGATACTCTTAATCTTACTGGGCCCTTAAATCATGAAATAAGTGCATAAAGAAAGCTTTTCAAAAGAAAACATGCTTCTCGTCTTTCTCGCTTCAAGGAAAATCTGTAATCATATGGAGTTTGTAACATAATGCATAATGATACACTGGCTTACAGAGCCTCTTACAAGACTGACATGTTATATACGTGACTCGTCCGCAAAGTCTCTAACATAAATCAAGATACCATAACATAGATGCTTCCGACTCGCAACACTCGAAGGAAATGGAGCTCGCCAATCCAGCTGGAACATCTTCTACTAATGTCCTCTACTCATCTGTATGCACCTGCGTGGCATGAAACACATCCCCCGAAGAAAGGGGGTCAGTACGGAATATGTACTGAGCATGTAAAGCATGAAATACAAGAAACAGATCGTCTCGAAATAAGGAGAGAGAAAATTAGTACAAAGAAACCAAGTAACCATAACCGAGATAAGTCAGTACGTAAGCGAATACGGTTACGTGGTACCACAATGCTTGCTTTTGAAACACAAATCGTGCATATCAATATCATATCCAAATCGTTATAGGACTTAGTGACATAATCAAATAATCATCCTGTACATGTGTATGTATAACGTGTCCCGGTCCTTTAGTGAGGGACTCGGTGAATGAAATCATATAACCATCATGTATGCATATAACGTGTCCCGGACCTCTAGTGAGGGACTCGGTGGAGGAGATCCTGTCTCCATCATGTATATCATACTCGGCCCATCCTGTGGGCTATCATACTCGGCCCTAAGTAAGAGTCGGGTGCCCATCATGCCCTATCAAGTTGAGGTGTGACACTAGGCACGAAGTGGGTGAGCCTAGTCAATTCCGTCACCCATGTCCTACTAAGAGGAGGCTCGTACCGACTGTATAATGGCTCTCAATCTACCCGCAATCCAAATACGACCTCCACATCCTGAAGTGTAATCATGGCCTAACCAAAGGCGAAGATGGAAAGTATATGTCTTAGGCCTCCACCGCTCAACCATGGTCGTAATGAGCGCCCAATTATGTTGTACCCGATTAGCGGACCTGCAACGATAGATACCGCCCTGAACAATATCTCTAAGACGCTGGGGTATGGGGGGCCCTCGCGTAAAAGAGCCCACGCTCTGTGCAGCCTACGGGGATGGAACCTAGTCGTTATCCTTTTATCACCAGTCCATAATAACTCTGACCTATGAGTGTCTTGCAAAGACAGTACTGATCTATCATCGGTCCCCGGGTGAACAGGGGGCCCCGGGTGAACATTCGAATCCATGAAAGAGTCGGGTTTGTAGAAACTAAATTATTCATTATTCTTGGAATTAAAGAGAAATTATATTAACTAATTATTTATTTATAGGGAATATGTGAATTATGTTGTATTATATTCTGTGAATAATTATATCTAATTACAATTGTTCTCCTAACTACAATTAAAGAAATGACGAACTCATTTATTTAACGATTAACATGGGATAAACAATTTCGCAAATAAATAAAGTAACAATGCCATAATTAACAAATAATAGGAGATTAATATATTTTTTGTAACTAGTCTCTATGTACGTGCATTGCACTAATATTTCTTGTCAATTATTATAATATTATTTATATTCTATTGATAAGCAACTTGAAAAAATAATACTATCTAATTATTATCTTGAATACAATATTTATTTTGAATGTATAAAAATCAAATATTACTGCCTCGCACGATTCTGAATATTTGATTTGCTAATTTTTTTATCAATCTTTAGTAGATAGTCTTTTCCAAAAATCATTTTCACTCTCTAACCAAATATTGGAAGAAAATAATTATTTTTTAGAATAACTTTCGTCATAATAAATGTGCAGTAAATTTAATATGTGATAGTAAGGACACGGAGATTTGAATTATGTAATGGCAAAGACTTTTTAGTTAATTAGTTTGGGATCGAAATTCAGAAGTAATATTTGCTTAAAACTCTATTTTAAATATGTAGTATTGTTTAGTTGACCAGAATAGCCAACACAAATATGATAAAATTAGTCTAAAAGAATATATTCATCTGTCACGACCCAATCCGATGAGCCGTGACGGGAGTCTGACCTCCAGCGACCAAACACCCCTAAACGCTTATCTGAAACATGCTGACCATCAATAGCCTATAAATGGCACAAACTAATCTCATAAAAAGGAAATATCCGAACTCTGTACAACCTGCATATATATATACACAACATGCGGAAGAAACGAAGCAAGCTCGCTAATTTCGCTACATATATTGTACACAAAAGAATATAAGCCGACAAGGCTACAATGTCCGACTACTACATACAATCTCCTGAGATCTCTACCGGAATAAAGTCGTAGAAAGGACGGACAAAAGCCCCGTCGTACCCATCTATATACATCTCAAAAGAATAGCTTACCAAAATAGACCGTAACTTCGATCGAATGGAGTGCACCGATCGTCGCCGGATAAGGGTCCTACTAAGTCGGACCACCTCCCCGTCTCGTACCGCGGCATAAACGCAGCCCCCCGAGCAATGGGGAGTCAGTACGGATAATGTACTGAATATGTAAGGCACAAAGACAACATGTATATATGTATAGAAATCATAAATAAGATCTGAACTCATAAGCTGAAATGACTATCTACATAAATCTGTATGAACTAGTATATGTCTGCATCTGACTAAATCTGTATGTCGGAAAACATGGATATGCATATATATATATATAGGAGGTACACACCACATTGTCACATCACAGGCCACACCTTCACCCCTTGTCAAGTGTGCCTTTCTCATGTACATACTCCAACATCATAGGTCACTCTTGGACCACTCATAGGCCACACTTCACCCCCTGTCAAGCGTGCCTTTCACATATACAAAGTAAATATCATAGGTCACACCTCTACCCCCTGTCAAGTGCGCCTCTCACTCATACCCCTGAGAACTGGAAGTGAATGCGTAATACAAGTAAAACTGAACGACAGGATTCTCAAACAATAAAATGATAGTTTGCCTCTCATAGGCCTTACTGAACTCATACTACTCGGACAAGAAGTCATAAGATCTGTATATGGGTAAAATACCATAACCGGGGTACGGGGACATCAAACCTATATTTCTCTTAGTACTTATAAGAATAGAGTAATATGGAAACTCTCTTACTCGGTTATCGGTTCATATCATGGGATCATGCCAAAAAAAAAAAAAAAAATAACCTTAACATACCTGGAGATATATTCAATCCACCAACTCTTATTCCTTAAAGTCGTAAGTCTACAATTGAGATAACATAGGCCGTAATTAGGCTATTCACCTTACTAATAATTATAATTACAAAAGAGCTTAACAACTATGGACAACATATCCCTTGAAAACGTAGAAAACCCTCAACTCCTAATTCCATCCAATCTCAACTACAATATCAAGGATAACATTAATGGCAACACTCTCATAACAAAATATACCCAAACACATCCCTCAATCATCTCTTGACATAACCCCAAAAGCACTATTTAACCTTCATTAACTTATCACTTTCATAGCTATCTTCTCTTCACATGAACCACCAAAACTCTTAGTAACTAACTTAAATACAAGGGTAAAAATCATTTACATACCTTGAGGGGTCAAGAATCCCAAGTATTACTTCAACTTCAACTTCAACTTCCTAAGCTTCCGATTCTTGGAGAAACCCTAAAACCAACCTTCTTCTTCACAAGCTCGGATTTACGGGATCCGGGTCTTGTCAAATCTTCACTACTATGCCATAAATGTTGTGAGAGCAAAATATTAGGGTTTTCTGATCTGGGAATGAGAGAAGTAAGACATAAAGTCATGGAACACGTATTTATACTCGGAGAATTAAATGCTTCAGTGGTTCGATTCGACGAGCGGGTCGTCGACGGTTCGTCGATGTGCTCGTCAACTTGCGCCTACCGAATGCAGGACTGCAGAACCCTGTCGACGCCGCACAATGACGGTCCGTCGACAGGTTCGACGACCCGTCGATCTTGACTGGTGTCTGCAGACTTTTCCAATTCGGTTCAGATCGCATCAATTCGATTCGTTCAACTTCTAACCCCGTAGTTCACCAGGAATTCCTGCTGATACCATTGCACACGGGGTAGGACACTTTCTTTCTCCAAAAATCAGGCTCGTGTCTCAATTCCCAAGGCATACCCAACTAGGAAATCATAAGTTCTACCACTACGAAGACGAGGGGTGTAACATTCTTTCCCCCTTAGGAACATTCGTCCTCGAATGTTCGAACAATCCTGGGTTATAAAAATTTTGGCATAGTTTCCCTTGTATTTATATCAATCCGTCCTGTACACAACAACCCAAAATAATGCCTCACAGAGCCACATACTGCCAATCACAATAACTGAAAGGAAATAATACCTGAGAAAAGAGATGCCTCCGACTGCACCCCCTGTACTGTTGGGAACAAATACGGGTACTTAATCTTCATCGCTTCTTCCGCTTCCCAAGTCACTTCTTCAATATTTTTATTTCTCCACAAGACTTTAACGGAGGCTACATCTTTGGTTCGCAACCGACGGACCTCTCTGTCCAAAAGAGATACGCTCAAATCATACCTTTTAATGGTATAACGCGGACGTTGTCAAATATAGTAACCCAATAAGGTTGGAGTCGAATCCCACAGAGAACAATATGTAGGCGTTTAAGCAGATTAGGAATTATCACTAACAATAGCTAGACCGAATGTATCAATGGTGATTTTTGATAAGGTTTTGATAAAATACGAAAATATAAATTCTAATCTAGAAAGCAAGTAAATTGATCAATGGCCACAAGAATAGAATAAAGGAAACTACTTCTCAAGTAACGATCCAACATATTTCACGAATTATGAATAATAGCAAGTTTATGTTATTTAGCTTGGGATAATGACTCTAAATTAACTTCTCCCGAAGATTAACTAGACTACCTAATTGAAGATCCCTCGAGCAATTAGGAGCATTAAGAACACCCGAATATGGCTACAAGTGGTATCGCCTATTCCTAGATCAATTTCCATTAGATGAGGGTTAACGCCCCAAATTCATGTTAATTGTTTTATCCCAATCCCGTTCTTCCTCTTTCGAGTTTCAAACAAAGTAAATAGGCAAGTCCTAGGGTTAGCTACTCCCTCGAGAAACGTTGAAGAACAAGAATAATTAAAATAACAATAATTTACTTGATTAAAAATAATGTCCATCAATAAATAAGCACAACAAGAGTATCAATCCCAAGAAATTCCCATAAACAAGGATTAAATAAAAGAAAGAATATTTACATAGGAACCCTAGCCTCCAAACTTGTGTTTTATGCCAAAGATGTCAAAATAATTGTGTCTTATGGACTATTTATAGGTGTAGGAAAAAGCCTCAAACACAATAACCAAATCCAAAATAGAATAGGAGAAACTGGAATCCGAAAATTAGCACTGTGCGCGAGGACATCCTCCGCTTTCAACTTGGCTTAGGCGAGCAGAATATTGCCATGTACTACGTTTCTGTTGCAAATTCAATTTCACTTTGTATCTTTAAATTCATTTAATGCTTCAATGATTTCGCATTAATTACCAAATTATTGTGCCATCATGTCGTCTCCCACTTGTCCGCCTTCTTTTTCTCCTTTCTTCTTCCAATTTTATTAAATTTTGCTCCAAATCTCTTCAATTTTGCAATTCTTTATTCCTACCCAATAAAAATATAATATCAAGCACAACACAATATAATAGTACTCAAAAGACTATTAAAAGTATTAAAATGTGAGGCAAATAATAGATAAATATATGCAAATTAGGCTGAACATCAGGAACATTCGTCCTCGAATGTTCGAACAATCCTGGGTTATAAAAATTTTGGCATAGTTTTCCCTGTATTTATACCAATCCGTCTTGTACATAACAACCCAAAATAATCCCTCACAGGGCCACATGCTACCAATCACGATAACTGAAAGGAAATAATACCTGAGAAAAGAGATGCCTCCACTGCACCCCCTGTACTGCTGGGAACAAATGCGGGTACTTAATCTTCATCGCTTCTTCCGCTTTCCAAGTCACTTCTTCAACATTCTTATTTCTCCACAAGACTTTAACGGAGGCTACATCTTTGGTTCGCAACCGACGGACCTGTCTATCCAATATAGCCACTGGAACCTCTTCGTACGATAATTGCTCGGTCACTTGGATGTCATTTACTGGCATAACTCTTGAAGGATCTCCAATACACTTACGAAGCATAGATACATAAAATATTGGATGTACCGATTCTAACTCAGAAGGCAATTCTAGCTCATATGCCACTATACCCACTATACGAATGATTTTATATGGCCCAATATATCGAGGGCTCAACTTACCCTTCTTGCCAAACCTCATCACTCCCTTCATAGGTGAAACTTTCAGGAACACCAGTCGCCCATCTTGAACTCTAGCTTACGTCGCCGATTATCCGCATAGGATTTCTGTCGGCTCTGAGCTGCTAGCAATCTCTCTCTAATCATCTTCACCTTATCAACTGCTTGCTGAATTAATTCTGGACCTACTAACTGATTCTCCCCAACATCAAACCATCCTATGGGCGATCTACACCTCCGCCCATATAAGGCCTCATAAGGAGCCATTTGAATACTGGAATGGTAACTGTTGTTATATGCGAACTCGATAAGAGGCAAATGATCCTCCCAATTGCCCTGAAAGTCAAGCACACAAGCTCTAAGCATATCCTCAAGGGTCTGTATAGTACGCTCTGCTTGCCCATCCGTCTACCGGTGGAATGCGGTGCTAAGACTCACCTGAGTCCCCAATCCCTGCTGGAAAGACTTCCAGAATCTGGCTGTGAACTGTGCTCCCCTATCTGAAATAATGGCTGAAGGAACACCATGGAGTCGTACAATCTCCTTAAGATAAAGCCTCGCATAATCCTCACCGCCAAGTAGTTCGACGGGCGGAAAGTGAGGGCCGACTTTGTGAGCTTATCAACTATGACCCATATCGAATCACACTTCCGCTGAGTATGGGGTAACCCTGTAATGAAGTCCATATTAATTACCTCTCACTTCCATGTCGGAATCTCCATAGCCTGTAATAGGCCTCCAGGCTTCTGGTGCTCTATTTTGACTTGCTGATAATTTGGACACTGAGCGACAAATTCTGCTATATCTCTTTTCATACCATCCCACCAATAAACTTCCTTGAGATCATAGTAGATCTTTGTTGAGCCTGGATGAATAGAATAGCGGGAGTAATGTGCCTCTCCCATAATCTGCTGACGGAGTCCTGCAACACTAGGGACACACAATCTACCTCGATACACAGTACCCCATCACTTGTGATCACAAAGGGTGTCTTTTCTTTCTGAGGTACTGTAACTCGGTAATGAACTAGAACAGGATCCTCGTACTGACGCTCCTTTATCTCAGCTACCAAGGATGATACCGCTATGTCTTGAAAAGTAACTCCTGCATCACTTGAGTCTAGCAATCGGACTCCGAGGCTAGCCAATCGATGAACCACATGGACCATTTCCCCTCTCTCTGGTGATACGTGAGACAAGCTACCCATAGATTTGCGACTGAGGGCATCGGCTACCACATTAGACTTCCCGGGATGATATAGAATGTCCACATCATAATCTTTTAACCTCTCCAACCATCGCCTCTGATGCAAGTTCAAATCCTTCCGCATAAAGATGTACTGGAGGCTCTTATGATCAGTATAGATATCAACATGGACACCATACAAGTAGTGCCTCCATATCTTCAAGGCATGAATCATTGCTGCTAACTCAAGATCATGGGTTGGATAATTCTTCTCGTGCTTCTTCAACTGTCTAGAAGCCTATGTGACAACCTTACCGTGCTGCATCAATACACAGCCCAATCCAACACCTGAAGCATCGCAATATACCACATAGCCATCTGCTCCTTCTGGAAGAGTCAAAACTGGTGCTGAAGTTAGCTTATCCTTCAACGTCTGAAAGCTCTGCTCACAAGCGTCTGTCCATTGGAACTTAACTGATTTCTGAGTCAATTTGGTCAATGGGGCTGAAAGAGAGGAAAATCCTTCTACAAACCTTCTATAGTAACATGCCAAGCCCAAGAAACTAAGTATCTCCCTTAGTGCCGTGGGCCTTGGCCAATTCTTCACAGCCTCAATCTTCTGAGCATCCACTCTAACACCTTCTTCTGAAATAATGTTGTTTTACCCAGAAATCGGATAACAAGTTAAATTTGTAAATGAGGTATAGGATATGTGGTTCTTTAATTTATTTCTTGGTGAATGAAGATAAGCGTAAATGTTTGTGCTACGGAATGACTTTGATATGAATTGGTGAGCTAATAACTAGGTAAAGATAACGGGAATTATGAGTTTAAGTTAAGGTTTTATGTATAATCCGTGCAATCTTTGAATGAAGAGATTCAATGATTTGTTTAAACGGTAAACCGGACCAAAGTATGAAGAAACCAAAGCAAGAGAGAATTTTTATATATATATTCAAAGTACAAAGCTTCTTGGATCTGGAAAGCCAACCCTCAAAAGTGAGGGAATGCCCCCTATTTATAGTTTTCATCTGTGGGCCTTCTATACATCATGGGCCCCTTTTAGGATAAAGAAAACCTAATATGGATAAGGTTAGGTCATACGATCTGACACCCGTACGACTGTTAGAAGCAGGCGGCAGATTCCCACACGTGGCGGGTGAATAACCGTTTATCCGGACCAACGGCCAAGATCAGAATGGTCACGAAGAAACCGGGCTAACGGTCACGACTGGTTCCGCTATATTCACACTGGGCAAACGACCACAATTAACTTGGCCATATAAAGACCGGACACCGGGCCAACCGTGATAAGGAGTTATCTCCGGATACATCGAATTCATGCAGAGAATCTTTGGATCAGACACTACCATTTATTCTCTTCCTTTTACCGATCTCGAGTTGCACCGGACAAGCTTTACCCGATTTTTACCGTATATAGATAGTCCTCACACTTTTCGGACCGAGATTATATCGGAGTAACGGGAAGTGGATGAATCGCGAAACCGGGGATCACATTGGCTCGTTCTTATCTTCTTGTTTTGGCGGGAACAGTTGTCACCTCTTTCTGCCACCTGCCACGTGTTGTACCCCGACAGGTCCAAGCTTTGCAACCGCCGTTATGCACGTCCCTTCAAATCACGTCTTCATTAATTACGGGACACGTGGCGCTAGCCGGTTGGTCGGGATTTTAAACCGCCCCGCCCAACGTGTGTATATATAAGCCTTCATCGTTCTTCTTCAACATTTTACTTCTTCATTTTCATCATCTTCACTGAAGCTTCTTCACTCCTTCTCTTCCATTCTTCATTTCATCTTGTCTGAACTTCTTTTTCATCGTTGATTCTGTCATCTTCATCACCCATATTCGCCACTTAAACTCGTTTGCAAGGAAACCGTTCTACTCAAGTGTCGCTCTGCTGATTGAAACGTCATTTCATTTTTCCATTTGTGCTCCATTTTACTTGCTTCACTGTCTCCCTCTTCTTACCTTCATCCCTTTATCAAATTTCCAATCTCTCATCCATTGCAAATGTCCGCCACTACCGAAACCACCTCCGGATATTCCTAGACTTCTCCCAAGGAGTTGAGCCGGTGTCTCGGCCCGAGGGGAAAGAATGTGGCCGAACCTACGGCTCGGGATATCGTGCCGGTGGCCAAACCCAACTTCAACAAAGAGTTTGAAGCGAGCAAGCCTTCATTAGTTTCGGATGGGGGTATGACGTAAGGCGATATCCCTCTTCCATTACCGAGGATAAGCTTGACCGTGTCCGACCGACCGTGGATGGGATAACCGTCCGGTGCAAGTTTTGCTCAGGCCAGATGAGTCTATTACCGACCACCGGACGGTTTATATGTTTACACTTACCCTTTTCACGCCGGTTGGAACCTCGCAATCGATCCGTTATACTGGAGATGTGCCGGACCTACAATGTGACCCTCGCACAAATTGGACCGATAATATGGAGGACGGTAGCTTGCCTCCGGTTGTTGGCCAACGACGCCAAGAAACCATTCACGATGGCACATTTGATCCGCCTTTATTCCCCAAGACGATTCCGAGGAGGCGTAATAAAATTATCCAAGAGAGGCCGGAATCCGATCTTCTAAAAAATGGACGAAGATAGAGACCGGGGCTGGTTAGAGCGCTTCATTCGAGTTAGGACTTCGGATATTATCCCGGAGGAATACATGCCTTTTCCGAAAAAATGGAATGACAACCGTAAGTGTCTTAGTCCCAACTTCATTAGCTTATACTTATATTCCTTCACTTAGTCCTTTGCGCTCACATTTCCCCCTTTTCTTCTTAACAGCCGTGGCATGGATACCCCCGGTCATCCCACATATGAACGAGTGGGTCAAGGCGCTCCTTGACCGGCACACACACAAAGAGTTGACATGGGGAATCTTGTCTCGTGGCCGATGGGTTGCTCAAAATCACGGTAACATGATCTTGAGTTCGGATATTGTGTACCCTTTTTTTTTTTTTACTTTGAACATTATCCCTGACCTCTTGGATTTTAGGTTTACCGAAGGGTTCAGTGAATCCCAGACCCGCGACTGCAGCAGAGCGGGCTGAACCAGCACCGGCGTTTGATTCAGCCGGGTCGTCCAGAATTATTGCTGCTGCCCAGAAACGGAGGAAACCCTCGGATAAAGGGGACAGACCAACAAAAAAAGGAAAGGCGCGTTGTCCGGTCTCTAAGAGATGAAGAAGAGTCCGATGTGATCATTCATAGGGTCGGCGTGGCCCCTACCTTCGAGCCGGTCCCGGAGGGAGAAAGTGCGGTTCCACCCCCCTTCAACCAGGCGGACTCTTCACATCAACTCGGCTACCGTGTGGGAAGAAATACTTTATCCAACACCTCTTAGGTCTATTGAGTTTATTGATATTACGAGGTGAAGCCTCTTCCGAGAGATTCCCGCAACGACCACGGAGAACCGGTTGACCCGAGTCGGAAACGAGGGGACAAGAGTCGGTCTGCCACGGGTCGGCGCACCGTGGGTACCCAGGCTCATTGCTTGCCGAAGACCCCGTCATCGGATTTGAAGCCTCTACTTCTACTGAGGCTGTTGGTGCTGCTCCAACCACCCCCACTGCTCCGAGGTCGGACAACTGGAGATGACACTATTTTGGACACTCCTCCCGCGGCCAAGGGGAAGCCGCCGATTTGGTCATCTTCCAATCCTCCGGGTTACGAGGGCGACTGGTTGATCTACCGATATCGGTGCGAGGGAAAGCTTTGGTGAGGCGTCTTTCCGGCTCACAGCGTGGAACCTAGGAGAACCAGATCGGCAGTGATTACTGTCCCTGAAGATTGCAGTTTCTTATCTCGCCCGGTGGGAGTGGCAAGCTACTTAAGGCCCCTCGTTTCGGATTCGGACAAAAGAAAAATTGCCGGAATCCATTGGCAGAGCTTGATTAATGAAGGAATGCATGCGGGCAATCGGGTAAGCCTTCTAGCCTATGCCTCGTATAACTTGATGCGCGTTCCTGGTTTTTAACGTCTTTGCTTCTTTGTCAGAGCGTGGTGCTTGTAAACGAGGGCTTCATCCGGGCCCAACAAGAGATTGATGACCTTAAAGGCCAGCTGGATGCCCAAGGTCGAGAGACGGCGAAATTCCAGCACCTTTTGCAAATAAAGGAAGACGAAAGCTGAAATGGCGCAAAGTCCACTTGCTAACCTTCAGCCCGAGCTTGATGCAACGAAGGCTGAGAAACTTCGACTGAAGGGTGAGTTAGCCGGACTTGTGGATAGGAACCGGCTTCTGGAGGAAGAAAAAATCGACCTTGGCCAAGATAATGCTCAACTTTCTTCTAGACTCAGCGAGCTCGAAACCTCGACATCTCAACTCCGAGGGGAGCTAGATTCGGTTAAATCGGATGCCATCAACATGGCCGAGAGGCACCGACGGCTCGAATCCGAGTGCTAACTTTATCTTTGAGAGAATGACGGTTTAGAAAAAAGGCGAGGACCGGCCAGAATGTGCGATGAGCTAAGAACCAAACTCGGGGAGATGACCAAGGCAAATGACATACTCAAAGCTGAGCTTGACTCAGCCAATCAATATCGGAGTGTCCTAGACGTAGAGAGGAATGAGCTATTAGTTAAGCTGGCCCGGGCTGAAGCCGATTTGGCAAAAGCCTTAAAGAGTGTGGAAGCTGTTAAAGCCTATTCTACGGTTGCAGTGGAACATGAACGGTGGAGATCTCGGAGAATTACCCTTGAAGAAGACGAGCGTGGTTTTACCGATCTCCCAGCTCTTATTCAGGAGGCTAGAAGAACCGAGGAAGAAGCAAAGAGAGCTCTTGACTCCGACTCTGATGATTCTGAATGGACAGAGTCCGAGCATTCTGGTTCCAGTCATACCGGATAGGCTAGGGCTTGTACTCCCTTTTGTTTTGTTTTATAGCACTTTGAACTTTCCCAAATTTCAAGTGTAAAAAAGTTGTATATATAAAAAGCGTATCCTTTCTGCTGACCATTCTTTTATTTGAATGTTTGTTATGATTTTTGTCCAACTGCCGATTTTTTTGGACTTGTTCTACTAGAGTTTTCATCCGGTATGATTTATCCGGGAGTCGAGTAGAGAAGTTTGCCCGCGGGACTTATTTATGCTTTGTGAATTCAGACGTCTCCGAACCACGTAAGGCATTTTTAGGGCCGATATTTTGTGGCTATTCCTTTATTTTTGATTAGGTTCGGGCACCTGAATCTCTGCTTAAATAAATTCGGTGTAACGGCCCCATTCCCCGGGGTGTTAGGATTCGGCTTGCTATAACCTTGTGGCCTTTGCCGTATTTCGGCTGTAATGTCCGGGATCAAACGTACGGATAAACTGGTGCTCGATTTTCGGAGCAAAGTGTTTTACAAGGAAGATAAATCCGAAATGTAATAATTAGATTTTTCAATAAACTTCAAGCACTTGTACATCATGCGAGGACTTTATCCGTTTCCTTCTGTTTTTTGCCGTGGCAAATTCTAAGTGGACACGATTCGCTCTCCGATCGTTTGGTCCTTACATCAAAACCTGATACAGAAGGTTCGGCATCGGTTCCTGCCATAGTGAATATTAGAGGGACACGATTCTCTTTTGATCGTTTGGTCCTTACATCGGAATGTATCGTCATAGCCCCCTAGTGCTTATTCGAACTGTAAAGTCGGGTAAGCACTATCCAGCATCCGGTCGTAGGGTGATACCCCTGAATATCCGGTATTTATACCTTTACTTTATTAACACGTTGTACTTGTCGCCTCATTAAAAACCTTGTCGAAAAACCCATTTGGGACAAAACCGAGCTAAGAAAAAGAGTGCAACATGTGTTTTCAGACCTAATAAGCTAACCACGTCGGGCACTCGGCTCCCTGCAAAAAGAAAAGGTAAGTGAATAAAATAAAAGGGTCCATACCTCAACAGTAATATCTCTTCAAATGAGCCACATTCCAGTTGTTGTGTAACTGCTGCCCGTCCATGGATTCCAAACTGATAGGACCACTCCGTTATCTCGGTCACCTTGTATGGACCTTCCCAGTTCGGGCCAAGTTTTCCCTCGTTGGGATTTTTGGTGTTCAAGGTAACCTTTCGGAGCACCAAGTTTCCAATTTGGAAATGTCGAAAGTTAGCTCTCCGGTTATAGTACCTTTCCATCCTCTCTTTCTGGGCTGCAATACGAATTAGCGCGTTCTCACGTAGCTCGTCCGTGAGAACGAGATTTACGGCCATGGCCTCCTCGTTTGATCCCTCGGTGGCGTAATTGAACCGGAGACTAGGTTCTCCGACCTCTACAGGAATGAGGGCTTCGGTCCCGTAGACCAACGAGAAAGGGTGTTTCCGTACTCGATTTTGATGTGGTTCTATAAGCCCATAGCACCTCCGGTAATATTTCCCTCCAAAGGGTGCTTCGACGTTTCAAGTCTCTTTCTCAGATTCTGAATTATTGTTTTGTTCGTAGATTCCGCTTGTCCGTTCGCGCATGGATGATACGGAGTTGACACAATTTTCTTGATCTTCAATCCTTCAAGGAAATCATTGACTTTTCGACCAACGAATTGGGGACCGTTATCACAAGTGATCTCGGCCGGAATGCCGAACCGGCAAATAATGTGGTCCCAAATGAAGTCAATAACTTCCTTCTCTCGTATCTTCTCGAAGGCCTGTGCTTCAACCCATTTTGAAAAATAGTCAACATAAAAACAAAATAAAGCGGGCTTTACCTGGTGCCCATGGCAACGGACCAACAATGTCCATTCCCTATTTCATGAAGGGCCAGAGTGATATCACCGAGTGCAGTAGTTCCCCGGGTTGGTGAATCATCGGGGCATGTCTTTGAACCCGTCACACTTCCGGACAAAATTCTTCGCATCTTACTCCATTAGGTTCCAGTAGTAACCAGCTCTAATGATTTTCCGGACTAAGGCTTCCGCACCGGAGTGATTGCCACAGGTCCCCTCGTGTACTTCTCTCATCACGTACTCGATTTCACCGGGGCCTAGACATTTGGCCAAGGGACCAAAGAAAGACCGTCGGTACAACTAACTATCTACCAGGCAGAAGCGTGCTGCTTTAACCCTCAGTGACCGCGATTCCTTAGGATCATTGGGGAGCTTTCCATCTTGCAAATAGTCGATGTATTTGTTGCGCCAATCCCAAGTTAAACCCATCGTGTTTACCTCAGCATGACCGTTATCTATTGCCGAGTTCATCAAGTGCACCACAGTCCCGGGGTTAATTTTCTCCCCTTCGACCGAAGATCCCAAACTGGCCAATGCATCAGCCTCGCAATTCTGCTCCCTTGGTACATGCTGTATGGTCCATTCTTTGAATCGGTGAAGTATGATCTGGACCCTTTCAAGGTACCTTTGCATCCGTTCATCCTTGACTTCGAAGACACCATTCACCTGGTTCACGACCAGGAGTGAATCGCATTTTGCCTCGATTACTTCGGCCTCCATGCTCCGAGCTAATTCTAGTCCTGCAATCATAGCCTCATACTCGGCTTCATTGTTAGTTAATTTAACTGTCCTAATAGATTGCCGGATCGCATCCCCGACCGGGGTTTTAAGGACGACTCCAAGCCCGAAACCTCTAAGGTTCGAGGCCCCATCGGTGTGTAATGACCAAATACCCGAGGTCTTCCCCGGTGTTAGGAGGAGTTCCTTCTCCACCTCGGGGATCATGGCCGGGGTAAAATCTGCCACAAAGTCGGCTAAGATTTGTGACTTGATGGCTGTCCGAGGTTTATACTCAATGTCATATCCGCTAATCTCTACAGCCCATTTAGTTAGCCTACCCGATAATTCCGGTTTATGCAAGATGTTCTTTAAAGGATAAGTGGTCACTACACATATCGGGTGCCATTGAAAGTGAGGTTTGAGCTTTCTAGAAGCGCTTACCAAAGCTAATGCCAATTTTTCAAGGTGGGGATAACGGGTTTCCGCATCCCCCAAGGTCCTACTCACATAATAAATGGAAAATTGTGTACCTGATTCTTCCCGGATCAAAACTCCACTTACCGCTACCTCGGACACCGCAAGGTAGAGAAAAAACTGCTCGTCCGCTTTCGGTGTATGCAACAAAGGAGGGCTGGACAAGTACTCTTTTAGTTCTTCTAGGGCTTTCTGGCACTCCGGTGTCCATGTAAAGTCGTTCTTCTTCCTGAGTAAGGAGAAGAAACGGTGGCTCTTGTCCGAAGACCTTGATATGAACCGGCTCAGTGCCGCTATCCTCCCGGTAAGCCTCTGCACTCCTTTGACGTTATTTACCACTTCGATGTCCTCGATGGCTTTGATTTTATCCGGGTTAATCTCGATTCCCCGATTTGACACCATGAAACCAAGGAATTTACCTGACCGGACACCGAAAGCACACTTCTCCGGATTGAGCTTCATATTATATCTTCGGAGTACGTCAAAGGTTTCCTGCAAATGTTCTAAATGGTCCTCTGTTTCCAGGGACTTAACAACCATGTCATCAATATAAACTTCCATTGTTTTACCTATTTGTTCTTCGAACATCCTGTTAACTAGGCGTTGGTAGGTTGCCCCAGCATTTTTTAATCCGAAAGGCATGACATTATAGCAATAAGTCCCGTATCGGGTAATGAAAGATGTTTTCTCTTGATCCTCCGGGTGCATCCGAATTTGGTTGTATCCGGAGTATGCATCGAGAAAACTTAACATCTCATGCCCGGCCGTCGCATCGATCATTCTATCGATATGGGGCATCGGAAATGAATCCTTCGGGCATGCTTTGTTTAGATCCTTATAATCAACGCACATTCGAAATTTATTACCTTTTTTCGGCACCACCACTACGTTAGCCAGCCAATCCGGATATTTTACTTCCCGGATAGAGCCTATTTTTAAAAGTTTTGTTACCTCATCCTTCACGAAGGCATGTTTCGATTCTGCCATAGGCCTCCGTTTCTGCTTCACCGGGAGAAATCTCCCGTCGAGGCTGAGCTTATGAGTTGTTACTTCCGGTGGCACACCTGTCATATCTATATGCGACCACGCAAAACAATCGGCATTAGCTTGAAGAAATTTAATTAACTTGTTCCTGAGCTCCGGGGTTAACCCCGTGCCCAGGTATACCTTTCTATCCGGCAGATGTTCGAACAAGATGATTTGCTCCAGCTCCTCCACTGTGGATTTGGTCGCATCCGACTCATCTGGCAATACGAATGATCTTGGTATGTTGTAGTCGTCCTCTTCGGGCCCTGGATCTAATATATTCTGCTCCGTTGCTAGCCCTGTTAACGGTAATTGCTATTTGGAATCCTTATTCCCGGACGATTCTTCCTTTTGATCCGGCCCTTTGAGTAGGGGTGATGATTCTTCGACTGCGAACATTTCTCTTGCCGCGGGTTGTTCTCCCCGGATGGTTTTCACCCCTTCCGGTGTTGGGAATTTCAGCCGAATCGATGTAATGTAGACGGCACGACCTCATGCTATGTATCCATGGTCTACCCAAAGAACGCATTGTATTTCATGTTCCCTTCGATTACATAGAACACGGTCTGTTGGATGGTGCCGTCGATGTTGACCGGCAAGGAAATTTCACCCTTCGTTGTTTCACTCGCCATATTGAATCCACTAAGCACCCGGGCCACCGGCACGATTTGGTCGAGTAGCCTTAACTGTTCAACCACTCTCCACCGGATGATGTTGGCCGAGCTACCTGGGTCAATTAGAATACGTTTAATCTGAGATTTAAAAACAAGAATAGAAATTACCAATGCATCATTGTGCGGCTGAATGATGCCTTCTGCATCTTCGTTGCTGAAAGTGATGGAGCCTTCGGGTATATGATCCCGGTTGCGTTTTTCACGAACAGTGGAAAACTTGGCGCGCTTCATTACCGGTCCTCTAGGGGCATCTGTACCCCCGATTATCATGTTGATTATATGCTGTGGCTCTGCCGGTTCAATCCGTTTGTTCGACTCCCTTTCCTTGAAGTGGGTTTTTGCCCGCTCACTCAGGAATTCGCGAAGGTGTCCATTCTTCAGTAAACGAGCCACCTCTTCTCTTAATTGGCGATGCCTTCGCCCGTGACCGTGAGTTCCATGGTATTCACAAATCAAGCTCGGGTCCCGTTGACTGGGATCCGACCTCAATGGCCTCGGCCACCTTACTTCCGGGATGCGACCTATGGCCGAGACAAGGTCCGAGGTGTTGATACTAAAGTTATATTCTGATATTCTCGATGGATCCCTATTAGTTTCCGAACTTCCGACTTCACATCTAAACGACAATCCTCGGCTATTGGATGGACGCTCGGTTCTTCTGTCTCCTCTGCCGGAGTATTGACTGGAACCAAACCTCAACTTTTCCGATCTGAAGTTTATTTTCTCCGACTGAGGATGCGGCCGATATCTTTCCATTGATGACCGTATCTCCGGGTCATAATTTCTTCTAGACCTCTCAGATCCCTTACTTAGATTTACAGGACCCGGAGGAAGTTCGAGCTGATCATCCTCTACCCGAATTTTGGACTCGTATCTGTTATGCACGTCCGCCCAGGTCACAACCTCATATTCCAGCAGATTTTCCTTTAATTTGAACGAGACCGTCTAACTCCGGGTATTAAGCCCTTTGGTGAATGCTTGTGCAGCCCATTCCTCCGGGACCGGAGGGAGTTCCATCCGTTCCCTTTGGAAACGATTGACGAACTCTCGTAGTAACTCATCGTCCCTTTGGGCGATACGAAAAATATCCGCCTTACGGGCCTGGACCTTTCTAGCACCGGCATGAGCCTTTATGAACGCATCCGCGAGCATTTCAAAGGAAGTGATTGAATGCTCGGGCAGATGGTCGTACCAAGTTAATGCCCCCTTTGATAGCGTTTCCCCAAACTTTTTCAAAGAACACGGACTCAATTTCGTCTTCTTCCAGATCGTTGCCCTTTATAGCACAGGTATACGAGGTTACGTGTTCCTGAGGATCCATCGTGCCATCATATTTTTGGATGTCCGGCATCTTGAACCTCTTCGGGATCAGCTTAGGGGCCGCACTCGGAGGAAAAGGCCTCTGAATATATCTCTTCGAATCCGGCCCTTTTAGAATGAGAGGAGCCTCCGGAATCTGGTCCACTCAAGAGTTATAGGTCTCAACCCTTTTCTCGGTTGAGTCTACCCGCTTTGCCAACGTCTCCAGCATCCTGAACACCTCGGTAGACGAACCAACTCCGGACCCATTGCTTTCAACCATTTGATCCTCTTCTCTCCATGGTTCGGCAACACTCTTATTCTTCTCTGGTGCCGCTTGATCCTTCTTGCTCTGCAATTGGGCTATCGCAACTCCCTGTTCAGCAATCGCTGCCCTTTGTTCCTGCAACATTTCAAAAATGAGACGCAAGTTAATATCCTCCGGGACATCAGGCACTCTTTGGCCATGTGCCCGGGTCAAAGTGATAGAATTAAAAGTATTTAAAGGATCAGTGGCCGGGTGAACGGTGTTCTCCTGATTCACGGTATTTTGTCAATTGAGGCCCTCCCTCGAATCGACAGAATTCGGGCCAGTGGGATTCACTGGTAACCCTGTAGCCCGATGTTATCATTTTCGGCCACAATCTCGTTGTTGATGTGACCAGATTCTCCACTGTTTGCCATTTTGTCCGTTTTTGCAGAGACGAACAATAGAAATGAAACCCTTAGACGGATGAGTTGCAACCGAAATCAAAGACCACTATTATCCAATGCCCCACGGTGGGCGCCAAACTGTTTTACCCAGAAATCGGATAACAAGTTAAATTTGTAAATGAGGTATAGGATATATGGTTCTTTAATTTATTTCTTGGTGAACGAAGATATACGTAAATGTTTGTGCTATGAAATGACTTTGATATGAATTGGTGAGCTAACGACTAGGTAAAGATAACGGGAATTATATGTTTAAGTTAAGGTTTTATATATATTCCGTGCAATATTTGAATGAAGAGATTCAATGAGTTGTTTAAACTGTAAACCGGATCAAAGTATGAAGAAACCAAAACGAGAGAGAATTTATATATATATATTCAAAGTACAAAGCTTCTTGGATCTGGAAAGCCAACCCTCAAAAGTGAGGGAATGCCCCCTATTTATAGTTTTCATCTATGGGCCTTCTATACATCATGGGCCCCTTTTAGGATAAAGAAAACCTAATATGGATAAGGTTAGGTCGTACGATCTGACACCCGTACGACTGTCAGAAGCAGGCGGCAGATTCCCACACGTGGCGGGTGAATAACCGTTTATCCGGACCAACGGCCACGATCAGAATGGTCACGAAGAAATCGGGCTAACGGCCATGACTGGTTCCGCTATATTCACACTGGGCAAACGGCCACAATTAACTTGGCCATATAAAGACCGGACACCGGGCTAACCGTGATAAGAAGTTATCTCCGAATACATCGAATTCATGCAGAGAATATTCGGATCAGACACTACCGTTTATTCTCTTCCTTTTACCGATCTCGAGTTGCACCGGACAAGCTTTACCCAGTTTTTACCGTATACAAATGTGACCCAGAGAAGCCATAGAGTTCAACCAGAACTCACGCTTAGAAAACTTAGCATAGCACTCTGTACCTCGAAGAATCTCAAGCACTGTCCGCAGATGTTCTGCATGGTCGGCCTCTGACGGAGAATAAAATAGAATATCATCTATGAACACAATCACGAACAAATCTAGAAAGGGCTTGAATACACGATCCATCAAATCCATGAATACGGCTGGGGCATTAGTTAGTCCGAAAGACATAACACAGAACTCATAGTGGCCATATCTAGTCCGGAATGTCCTTTTCCTTCACCCTAACCTAGTGGTATTGTCACGACCCAACCCCGTAAGCCGTAACTGGTGCCCGAGCTGGGCACCCATACACGCTCGTTAACCAGATTCGGCATACAAACGACTCGCACATATATAAATATCAGACGTGGCTCCAAACTGACGCATACAAACATATATATACGCACAGAAGCCGGCAAAGCTATCATAATATACATAACGTATCAACGCATACATACACGCAGCCGACAAGGCTACCCCGGCGGATGGGCCGCCCAAACACAGCTCACACAACGCATCCGAACAAAACTACACATAACCCACGTCTATGCACGGACCTCTAGGCATGTAACAGAATCATATGACGGGACAGGGCCCCGCCGTACCCCTGAATACACAAATACATATACAACGGAAGAATATATATACCAAGATGTAGGCTCCAGAACAAAGGGAGCGTTCCAACAAAGAAAGTAGGTATCCTAGACTGGCGGATCACCGAACTGCACGTCTGTACGTGCGGGCATGAACGCAGCCCCCGAAGAAAGGGGGATCAGTACGGAATATGTACTGAGTATGCAAAGCGAAAGATACGATGGCAAATCGAGTCATAATCGAACGAATACGTAAAAGTAAGCATAATAACCAGAATACCAAAATGTTTATTTTCAAAAGACAAAACATGCATAGGACTCAGAAAATATGGTCGCCCGCCCATCAATGGCGTCATAACACATCCTATTCCAGAAGATTTTATATCTCCGAAACCCGACATGCCGCGGTCAAATACCCAGCGGTCAATATCACATATACACGGCATACCGCGGTCAAATACCCAGCGGTCAATAACAGATATACATGGCATACCGCAGTCAAATACCCAGCGATCAATAACAGATATACACGGCATACCGCGGTCAAATACCCAGCGGACAATAACAGAGGAGCTCGGCGCACCGGACATATCATACTCCAGAATACCATATAGTGCGCACGATACATAACCGGCCCGGGACTCGGCGAAAAATGTAACAACAGAATGCACGAGCAGAATCATAAGTAACCAAATACAGTTTAAAACATTTTAAAAGACTTAATAGGTTAATCAAAACGAGCCATCGTTTATAAGCCAAAACAGTAGTCAAATCAGGTTTCCTTTCGAATATCACTCGGGAACATGTTAAACCGAACTTCAGAAATCCAAATTACGTATCAGAATCACAAGTATACGAATCATCATTTTAGACTCAATTGATAAATATATAATCATACTCGGGGGTCGGAAAAATAGTTATGTTACGTTCTTTCAAAAATAGGTCGTTAAAACTAAACATAGATAAGTCGCGGGACCCCCGGACGAGCGTCAACCCAATCCGAGCCCGCCTATGAAAATCATAGTCATTGTACGTTATAGAATCACTTACGAGCATATCAAGGCCATCCGGTTCTGTCTGTGAAAGTTACGGACGTTCGTAGTTTTCGGAATCGTTTAAGAACAAAACTCTTTTAAAAACAAAACTTTTATGCAACCTTTGAGACTTAGTCATACAAAAGACATAAGGATCATAGCTTGACCATAATAAGGATGCCAACATCAAGAGGCAAATATGAACCATAAACATACTCGGATTCCTAAGAATAGAATTACCCCCAAGGCTCATAACATATCACAACTTACTTGCGTCTAGGACATGCCAAAAGGAAAGAAGGATAGGCTTCACATACCTTTGTCGCTTACGCGCTTAAATCAACCTATGCTTCCAACACTGACCAATCTACAATCAAGGTAAAGGAAACCGTAAATAATTCGCAAAGGGTTTGTACAATACTCCTTTAGGTTCGTAATCAACTTCCATAAATTCGAGCAAAGATTTCCCCTATGTTACCTACTTTAATCCAAGTTTAAACAACTCTCAATCAACAGTAACAACATCAACAAAAATGGTACATACAAGTTGCTATATCAAACCAAGTAAGAATTATGCCACAGTCCCTTTTCAACCAATTCAAGATCACGAAATCTCTTCCCTTGAGTTTTAGTCCAAGTCTATATAGACAAATCTTCCATCAATTCTCTTTATAAACACATAGACATATATAGCAACATCAAGAACGTTTTAATCATGCTATTTACCATAATTTCCATCCATAAAAACATCTACCTAACCCACAAAACAGTCCAACAAACAGCCCATGAGCGAACAACAACATCAATTACGATTTACCGTATAATTTCCGTATTTCTCGTCCCACGATTTAGCTATGACTTCAATGAATTTAAATATACTTAGAAGAGGATAATTCTTACCTTATGTGCCAAGAAATACTCTTCTTCCATATTACTTCACCTTGAAGAAAGTCCGGTTTCAACAACACGACAAAATGGAACAACAAGACCGATGTGGTACGCAAAACCGTATGCTGTTCTTGCAAAAAAATTGTACCACGCTTCCTTATGTTTGGAGCTCACATTGCTGCTTCCCCATTAAAATTCATGTTGTTTCCTCCATCCTCTTGTGGGAAAAGGAGTAAATCACTTGCTGAACATGTTATAATTATGAAGAAAGAAGTTCGATTTCCATTTCCTTATATACGAAACTTGTTTTATAAACTTGCTGCCTATGCTCTATGCAATAACGTTAATTGATCTATGTAAATGCATATCATTTTCTAATGTATCTCTATTGCTAATGGGCTGTGGGACCATAATTAATTAACATTCTATAAAAGCTACTCTTCACCTCAAGTTGCCACCACATAAGCTAATGCACGACTAGTCACCCATAGCTTTCCCCTCATCGTGCCACATGGAAACACCTAATTACACCCCTAATTAATTCTTGATCTCAATCCACTTAAATAACAATTATTTTTAATACACTTCATATACTCATTGCTATGATTATGTGACATAGCACTAGTCCATAGTCCCTTTTGGTACACATAAAATATTATTCTCAATCACCGTGGTCACACTTGTTAAGTCCTAAATTATTTCGGGACCTCAAACTCTTTGTACACCGAGCTCTCGATTTTCAATCTTGAATATGATCGAATTCTCCAGGCTCGGGTAATTTTGCTCATAGTGGACGATTAAATTTTCTAGTCCAAAAATACAGGATATAACATGTAAAACATTAATATTGCTAAATTGCACAAAGTTGATGACTTTAATAAAATGTATATTTCATCAAGTTTATCTCATACTATGGACACGTGTGGACACTTGTCCGAATAACCACTTCCCTCTTAATAATCTAATCATGGTTAATTAATCCCTAATCTCCACTAATATTTCTATACCAACTAAAATTTATAAGCAATTTGTGCACTAATTAAAATCGGGGATTAAAAGTCGTTGTCGCATATCCAAAAATAATCTTGTCCTTGGAAATAGCTTACGAATAATTCATCGTATAAAAATATGGGATATAACAGGTATCCTGACCTCAAGTCTATCTTCGAGAAATACTTGGCACCTTGCAACTGATCAAATAAATCATCAATCCTCAGGAGCGGATGCTTATTCTTTACAGTCACTTTATTCAATTGCCTATAATTAATACACATTCGCAAAGAACTATCCTTCTTTCTCACAAATAACATCGGGGCTCCCCACGGCGATGTACTAGGCCTAATAAAGCCCTTCTCAAGCAAATCTTTCAACTGCTCCTTCAATTCCTTCAACTCGTGCCATCCTATAAGGAGGAATAAATATTGGGCGAGTGTACGGCAATAGTCAATAGCAAAGTCAATCT
>NC_081343.1:45566653-45579060 GCF_029784015.1 Lycium ferocissimum
TATCAATTCATAATCAACAATTAACAACTAATTAATTAATAATGGCATATTTTACAAATAATAGTGGATTAACAAAATAATAATTCATAAATAATTAACAAAGTATCAATTCATAATCAACAATTAACAACTAATTAATTAATAATGGAATATTTTACAAATAATAGCATATTGCTATATTAAACAATTCATGAACAATTAACAAATTAACAATTCATAAACATTTAACAAATTAACAATTCATAAATAATTAACAAATAATAAATTAGCAAAAAAAAAAATGGAAATAGTAGCAAAAAGCTACTGCCCAGCGCGATCAACCCAAAAAAAATTGATTTTTTCGAAATTCACGACTATTAAATGTTAAACATGCTTAGCATATAATGTATTTAATAAAATAATAATAACAAAAGTTCATAGTAGAATACCTTAATCGAAGCTTGTTATAGGGTTGTTTTAATCGAGTTGTACGCCGCTTTTTTTTTCAAAATTTGAGCTTAGAATCTTACTCCTTGACTTGAATATACCGAGAATCTAAACTTTTTTGATGAAAATTAATAGAAAACGACGTTTTATGAAGTGGGGTCCACTCTAAATATGCCTCTAATGGCGTTTTGAATTTTTAGTGGAGTGGATCAGTGGTGGAACTTAGTTGGGGTTTATGTCGGGTCTATAGCCCGGTCAAATCACTGCGCTAAGGTGAAGATAAAATCATTAAGCCTTGAGTAAAATCTTGCGTTAAAGGTACTTTTGTGCTTCTTTTTTTCTGAGATATTTTCATTCACTTGGTCTTTTATTGAATTATTTTGGTTCCGAACTCGGGATTTGGGTTGGGGCCGCGGGGGTACTTCTTCCATACAATTTATAATGAATATCGATTTCATTAATTACAGTTGAAGAGTAATGAACATGTGTTATCAAGTACCCCACAAGGGAAACTGACACTTGCAGTGTTTTTATTTGCTACGTGACATACGAAAATCGATTAAATCACTTACATTGAGAATATTCCATTATTAGTATAGTAAAATATGTTCTCAGCTGCCGTGATATTTGTGGCATTCGCTGTTCGCTAAACATCAATTATTAACAAGTTAACTATTATTTTACCCAATTATAAATTCAACTTATTCTCGAATGCAATTCCTTTTTTTTTTTTTTGAGATATTTTGATTCACTTGGTCTTTTATTGGATCATTTTGGTTCCGGACTCGGGGTTTGGGCGGGGTGGGGATGGATGGTACTTCTTCCATACAATTTATAATGAATATCAATTTCATTATATACAGTTGAAGAGTAATGAACATGTGTTATCCTGTACCCCGTTTTTATCTGCTACGTAACATATGAAAATCGATTAAATCACTTACATTGAGAATATTCCATTATTAGTATAGTAAAATATGTTCTCAGCTGTCGTGATATTTGTGGCATTAGCTTTTGGCTAAACATCAATTATTGACAAGTTAACTATTATTTCACCCAATTATAGATTCAACTTATTCTTGAATACAATTCCTTTTTATATATATATAGATTTTTCTATTACAGGTGATATATCTTAGGTGTGGTTTAATTAAAAAGTTATTCCTAACTATGTACGATATAAAGTATGGCTAAAGAAATGTAAGTAGAAGGCAAAAAAAAAAAAAAAAAGGTAAAAACTTACGGTACTCACGTTTACACCGGATCATATTAATTTATTATGACAAAATTATAAATTAAAGCGAGAGTATGTGTTAATTAATTAATTACTATGACTTAATTATAAAATATATTTAAATATTATATATTTATTAAATTGATACAGACCCCATAGGATTTTACAAAAACAGAATTCTCAATGATTTCGTAGTACATCTGTCAGCAGTCTGCCTCACTTATTATGGCCAGTGGTAGTACACTTTTTGACCTCTTCCCAAAAAGAATGAAACTTCTTCATTCTGTTGATAAGACAATTAGTTATTTATTTATTAAAAGTTTTTGCAAGATCTGTAGCTTTACCCTTAGGCCTTAACCATGGGTGGATATGATACAGTATTTAAAATTTTAATAATGTAATTTTAATTTTAAAAATATTATATTATTATCGTATCAAATTAATTCGATATGATTTGATATTTTACGGTAAATTGGTATCATAGTTTATCCGACTTCGACTTATATATTCTCATATCGTGAAAAATTATGTTTCATTGTTGGAAAACGTCGCGATTATTATATTAATACCTTCTAGCATTAAAAATATTCGAAAAGATTACACAAAAAAGACATTTAAATCAAGATAGAGTAGTCAAAGTTTCAACGTTTAAACAATTAGTTTTGTAATAATATTAGTTTATATATTTGTTAGTATTATAATACTAAGATATATGAATTATATATGTAATTATATACTTCGGTATGTATGGTATTCGGTATTTCGATATTTTTTTTATGAATACGGAATCACTCTGAAAATATCGATTTTTTTTTAAAAATCTCACAAATCTTATTATTGCAAAATTGTGATATAAAAAATTTGATTTCATTATGGTATTAAATATCTATCTGACCCACCCCTACCCTTAACTATTCCTTCTTTTTTTTTTTAAAGAAAAAAAAAACTGTTCAATCTTGGCTAAACAATGACTATAAACAGTGACAAATATAATATAACATAATATGATATGAGTTTTGCGAGTTTGCACAGAATTTTCGACTCCCAAATTCCAATCAAAATCTTTCCATGTGCTGTTAGAAATGGACATCTGACAGATTTTCCAACCAAAATTAAAAAGAAAAACTATTGATAAAAAGATAAAATAAAATTTTGAGTTATTTAATGTTAAACCCCACTCTTGACTCTTGAGTCTTGAGTCTTAATGACAAAAAGAAATGTCCAAGTGGTGGGCGACTATGACTTTGGAGCAGGACCACCACGCTATACGTACCAAGTTACCCTTTCGAAATTTAATTTAAACAACTATGTTGGATATATTCAAAAGACTAAGGGTCATCTTTTCACAACTTTGTTTCATATTTAAATGAATAACATGCATTCAATTTTATTGACTTAAATGGCCCCTTCGGTAGGTAAATAACTGCACATAAACTATAGTTCATGTGTAATTTAAATCAGATAATGAAAAAAGAAGATTGGTGCGAACCCGACAGCATATTTCAAATTGGGCCATTAGCCAACGCATGGGACTTCACAGGTGTTTTTAGTCATTGGAACAAGCCACATAATTCCAACACAAGTTCCTTTTTCTTTACAGTATCTTTTTTTTTATTTTTTTTATATATATAATAAAATAATAACTAGCCTAGTTATTGTTAGCCGTTGATTTTGGTCAGGAGAACAATTTAGGAGGTAGGTTGATTCGTGACAAAAGAATGGACTGATGATGGCGGGCTGAGCCGGTCAACCAGAAGTTTTTTCGCGCGGGTTGCCCTTCAAAAGCACTGTTTTAATTTTCTCCAATTTGAAATGTTTTAATTTTTTAAAACTACACAGCGTGAGTTTCGGGTCGAACTCTCGCAACTGGAACAAAAACTAAAATAAAAAAAATCGAAAACGAGATGTTTAGATTACATAAGCGATCCCATCGAGCGTAATTTTTATATGCAAATAATGACTACTTATGTTGCCTAATGACCTGTATGTGAGAACTGCTTTAGCTTATACTCTACTGTGATTTGCATTAAAGCTATTTCGCAGAAGTAGGTTTAATTGTTATCACGATGGGCAGCTTATCTTTGAGGCTTCTAGCTTTTGCATTTTAATTAAACATGAGGCCTGGCTTTTGTCAAGATAAGCTTTGCTTTCTTTAAGCTACTGCGTGATTTTTTTTTTTTTGAATAAGCGAGGTTGAGCTAAAGGCTTTCGTGGTATTAGGGGAATAGCCAAAAATTAAAGATCGTAATTTGTTGAGCAAAAATTAAAAATACTTGCCCAAAATAAGGGCATTCCTGCGAACTGCCCCAAAGAGAAAGAGTGGCGGTCTTTTAAATTGACAAGCTTTGACCCTATTATTAAGGCAGAGGAACTCGCTGGACCTAATAATCTTATTCCATCAAACGACAAGCTGATAATTCGTAAATTTGATACACGGACGGCCATGGTCCGTGACATGCGAGTCCACATGCCTAAGTTCCCAACCATAACATAGTGAGTAGTTCTGGAACAATTATACAATCATGACATTAGACATGTAGAAAGTCGAATAGTGATTACAATAGTATAAAAGATGTCCTTAGAAACTAGTTGGACCAGGACTTACTACTTTTATAGTACCATGAACTTAAATTGTGACAATAGTAACAGATGTCCTTAGAAACTATTTCAACTACTTTTATCGTACCATGAACTTAAATTGTGACAATAGTAACAGATGTCCTTAGAAACTATTTCAACTACCACTTACAACTCTGATAAAGAGATAGATTTCATTAAAGACACTTAAGAGCCCGTTTGGATTGGCTTATAAGATGATTAAACCAGCTTATAAGCTATTTTTTAATTTATTTAAGTGTTTGATAAAATAGAAAATAGCTTAAATTAAATCAAAAGGTGCTTAAATATTAAAAATAAATTCTTCAGCTTATATTTTTGACTAAAAAGCGTTTTGGTTTGATGCATTTTATCTTTTATAAAGCATATTTTCTATTAATTTCAATAATACCCTTACTTCTAAAAACTCTTTAAGCATTTTTATTAAAATACGTAAATACTTATTTATAAAATAACTTTCAGCACTTAAAAAATAGTTTCAGCACTTATATCTAAAAATATTTTTTTTCAGCTAATCCAAACGGGCTCTAAGTCGGTAAGGATGTACAATCTTCCTTTTGGATACGATATGTCATAGTTCAATGGACAAATCCGATAATATGTTGGACCAAAGTGAACCAAAGGTGTCAAGTGGTGGCCCTAACCCGGCCGATAAACCCGACCGCCACGGCGGCCCAAACCAACTAAGAGGTGTAAGGGGGTGGGCTGGGTTTTTTGATAGGGGAAATTTGGGCGAACAGGTGAATGACCACCACCGGGTGATGGCCCGGGGCAGAGTCACCCCGACTCCACTTCAAATAAAAAAGAAACGAGATATACTACATTTATTACTAATCTTAAGGGGTACCCGCGGGAATTGCCCTTCTTTCAAAGGCGGTCTTTAAATTTTTAATCGTCATTTGAATCTTTAAAATTTCCTTCATTAACACCATGTTTCGTGTTCGAGCCTCAGTGATAAAATTTTAAAAAAAAATTCGCATGTAGCGAGTTTAAATTTCGCTGATCTTGGGACGGTGATACTTTTGTTAATTAGTACAAAGTTATCTCTTTTAATCTCTGCAGCCCTATGCCTTGTGGGCAAGACTTGGCATAAGTATGCGTGTCCCGCATGCTTTGATAATTCCTTCACGAAAGCTTATGCCAGTCCCAAGATAAAAGTTTATGGATAAGTGGATCCATGCCTACTATGTCAAAGAGTAGGATTTGACCAATTTAACCAGTTGTCAGCGTACATATTGGATGGTTAGACAAATTATGGTTCTTGGAGAATCCTGGAGCAAGTGCATACTTCTTCTCAACCGGAAAAAGCTCGATTCGAATAAATTCTTGCGCAATTATTAGTAATCTAAAGAGTCAGCGAAAATTTATGGTGTTTCTTTACCACTCGACCAAAATATATTTCACAATGTGATTGTTGCTTACACGGAAGGCCGCCGATTGCTAATAGGATCATACAATGGGGCTTCGAGTGTAGAACCAATTTGTGTTTATGTGCAAGTGTTGTGATGAAGAAAGTTTGCCCGTTAAAGAGTATACTGACGGCATAACTCTAGGAAGGAATTATCAAAGTTATCTTGGGACCAGATCTTTTATGCCTTATGGGCGGGGCTTGGCATAAGTATCTTAGAATTAGGCCCGCATAACTTTTGATAATTCCTTCACAAAGTTATCCGGTCCGGCATAAAAGTTTTATGGATAAAGCGGATCCATGCCTACTATGTCAAAGAGTAGGATTTGACCAATTTAACGATGCTTGGTCGTACATATTGGATGGTTAGACAAATTATTGGTTCTTGGAGAATCCTGGAGCAAGTGCATCTTCTTCTCAACACTCGGAAAAACGATTCGAACTAAATTCTTGCAATTATTAGGTAATCCTAAGAAAGAGTCAGCGAAAATTTATGGTGTTTCAACATGCCACTCGACCAAAATATATTTCACAATGTGATTGTGCTTACACATGGAGGAAGGCTATTTGTTCTTTAATAGGATCATACAATGGGGCTTGAGTGTAGAACCAATTTGTGTTGTATTGCAGAAGTGTTGTGATGAAGAAAGTTTACTGATAAAAGTATGAGCCCTACCGGCATAACTTTGTGAAGAAATTATCAAAAAGTTATGCTTGGGACCCCGCATCTTTTATGCCAAGTCCGCCCATAAGGTATAGTATGCGGGTTCGGCATAAAATTTGTAATTCCTTAACAAAAAAGTATGTCGGGTGCGCATACACGCGATTCAACCACGTTCTTGCGATTTTTTTTTTTTAATTTTTGTGAGCGAGGTTCGAACTCGGAACCTCGCGCGAAGGGCAAAATTAAAGACCGACGATATGAGGGGCATAATTTAAAGATGAAATATGAAAGGCAAAAATTTAAAGACCAGCACACAAGAAGGCACTCAGCGCAAAAATTGAATACTAAGTATTTTAAAAACATTGTATCGATAAATTAGGAGTCTTTTTTACGAGAGATACTTTAGTTTTCTTTAAAATTGTATTTTAAAGCTAGACAATTTTGTTTTCTCAACAAATATACCTTTGATACATTTTCAGTATATAGTATATATTAGATTGTGATAGTACTTATCTCAACAAATATACCTTTGATTAATCATTCAGTTCAATTTCATGCCTTTTCACCTTACGCAACACGGGGTATTCCCCCACCCCACCCCCTAGTAGGCTAATACCCGACGCTCCCCGACTTGTGGAGATATATGTCACCACAATGTTGACATTTAACATGTTCCTCATTTACTCGCTCAAAATTCATCCACACCGCGCTTCAAGTTGATCTTCGAACTCGAGGAGAAGGTAAGTAATGTACACTAGTTGAATAACAAATTCAGATAAAGAGAGAATTGTGGAAGAATTGTGTGCAAATGAAGAAGAATGGAGGAGTATTTATAATTTGAAAATATGACCAAAGTGAAGTTATTCATAAATTTAGGAGTTCAAATAAAATTAGCAACGACTAGTTTTTTAAATTTACAACGGCTAGCTTTTTTGAATTTGACGACGACTAAAACTTTTTTTTAATTTAGCAATTTTATCATTAGATGTAAATGTTAATTTTATTATTATTAATAAATGTAAAAGCCCATTTTGGTATTAGAACTTAAAAATAAAAAAAAATAAAAAAAAAAAAGAGCCGCCACTAACTATAACTCCGGCTGACGGCTAGGCTCCGAGGTGTGCCCTTATCCGGGTGTGGTGGGCCGGACACCCTTTTCCCCTCTCCCGGCCCAACTTACGGCCGCTCGGCAGAGCCCGACTCCTTATGGCCCACATTTAAATGGCTCGGTCCGGCCCGGCCAACTTGACACTCTTAAAGTGAACATACCAAAGCGTTCACACAAATTTATTTGTACCGTCACACAAATCTATATATAATATAAGGTGGCGTAAAGAGGTGATGTGGCACGCTCTCTATGCGCCTAGAATTTATTTATCTTTTTCTCCTTTTTTTGGATTTTCTTTCATTTTAAAATCAATATGCTACTACTAAATAATTCAAAAGCCACTCTCTTATACTCTTAATTACACCTCTTAATTATTTTAATATACCTTTTCCTCCCACCTCTACCCCGTTTGTTTTCCTTAGCTCTCTCTAATAAACTCATTGTAACTGTTTTCTATATAAATTCTTAATCAATAGAGCATAAGAATTCTTCTACTATTTAAGTCGGAAAGAAGAATTGCATTTTGTTCATCCAGTTAAATTTCTTGCATATGATAGAGTGATATTGTGTTTTTTAATTCTGCCAACGAATTGAGGGAGTAATATTATTCTTGCCGGATTATTTGTTTCCCTACATTGTTGTTTTGTTTCTAATATAATTAGATTGATTTGTTTTATAACAGATCTTTCTGTTTAATTTTTGTGTTATTGCAAATTTTTTATTGTTGCATTTTTTTCCTTTCCTTACTCTAGCAAAAGTCTAAGAACTATGATTCAATTAAATATGCTTCGATTTTCTTCTACCATTTATCGAAATTAATATTATGCTTTTAATTTTTTTCCATTTTGTCCGCTTATAGGATGAAGACCTTAAAGGAGTTTGCTTGAGTTCTTAGGTGATTCAAGCAGGAGTAAAATATAGTTAAAAGACGGAAGAGACAAGGCAATTCTTGAGGTCCTTTGTGTAATGTTATAATCTCAAAAATTTATAAATGCAATTCGATACTTCATTTTCGTCTTTATGTAGATTCGCAGTAATTTTATGTTCAAAAGGAATATTGAAGAGGGATTTTATCTTTAAGATATTCGATTTCCTAACTTTTATTTTCTTAATTATTCTCTCTATATATATGAAGACAAGAATTAATTGACTAACGAAGAAATAATGGAAGAAGGAAGACAAATTAAAGGTGGTAGTAGAAATGGAAGGCTGTAAAATCTGCTTGTTTCATTCATTATGGTATATCCCTTAACTTTTAGTTATTATTCTTTTTCGAAAATACTTCATCGCTCTTTGAAAAATTAAAATCACAATCAAACCATTTAATTTGGTAGTACATATATTTTGATGAAATAATTTAATTGTTCTGTCACAGATGATACGTTTTAATCATATTTTAGGTTTAAGTGATGGTTTAATAAAATAGTGGTTATTTATGATTTTATCTTCTAAAAATATCTAATTGAAATAAAATTAAAAAAAAAACTTAAAATTTTCAATATTGTTAAAAAACTAATCCACACAATTGTATTCTCAAAATTGTTATAAACTAAAAGTACAAGACAACAAGAGTATCAAGGTGACAACCGACAAGCATGCTCTCGTGTGAGAGATATAAATGAATAATGAAATTCAAATATTTTTGAGTGTTTATTTATTTAAGAAGTATTTTCGTGAGTATATACAATAAAAGAATTGTAATTATATATTGAATTTACGCTGCTCTCCTCCACTTGGGCATAGACGAATTTGACATTTTTATGAAAAATGAGCGGGTAGGGAACTAAGAAAGAAATTGAAAAACAAAGAGAAAAAAAAAGAAAAAAGAAAACGAATATGACTAAATATATACGAGATTCTTACGATTTAATTCGGTGAATTTCGGATTATCTTTTTCGGCTTTTTTTAATTTTGTTTTTACCTTTCATTCTTCTTTTGTTGTTGTTATTATTAGTTTAGAATGAAAAATAGAGAAAAAATATAAAAGTAAGTGTCAAATAATAAACTAACATAAAATGTTAAATTTGATCTATTAGATCTGAAGTCAAAAACAGTTTTTAGATAAACAAATGTCTATAAAACTTATATGTAAGTGTACATCTTCATTTCTCTCTTTTTTAAAAAATTTGCTAAGGGAACCAGTTCATCTAAGTCTACTTTTTAATAAAGGATATTATCTTATCAAAGGATGTGGTCGACGAGATGGAGTCTTGACTCGGAAGCCTCTGGTGTGATTTGAAACTTTGGATATGAAAAAATTAAGTAGGGGGAGCGGCTTAGGATGGGGATCACGCGCGGCGTAAATCCGAATATAGTTGGACTGTAATACGATCTGGGATGGAAACAAAAAAAAAGATATTATAAATTTTATTTAATATAAAATTAATTACTATATGTATATACATAAGCAATTTACTATATTCTATCTTGAGAAAATTAATAATAGGATCAATTATATCCTTTACATGTCGTAGTTGTTCCGCGTCGCGCTACTTCACTAGTTTATTTAAAAGACGCGCACATTTTTTCCATGCGTCTCTGTCGTCTTCCTCATTTGGTCCCACAGATGAACAATCAGCACACTTGTTTTGTTTCCTATAATTACACCATCCAATTTTCTTGGCAATGGATACCTGGTTTCACTTTCAATTATCTTTAACTTCCAAACAATATAGCAAATACAGATTTTGTAAGCCATACATGAACTAAGTGGTACAGTAGGTAAGAAAAAGGTGAAAGCAACATACTAGGAAAGTTCACTTTTTTCTCTCTAGTTGAAACTCAAGATGTGCTTAGTTGATTTTGTTTGCTTTGCCTTTATGCTTTAGTGGGGGAGAGCAGAATCCCATTTGAGAAAAATAGTTTTTTTTCCTTTCCTTCTACTTCCAGTTCTTCCCTTTTCCACTTTTCTGTCAGTAAATATCTAGTGCCTACTACACATAATTTCTCAAGAGTTTGCTCTGCTCTTTTTCTTATTCTAATTGACCTTTTGTGAGTTACTATATTCTATTTGTCTGCTCCATTATCTCCTCATGGGATATGCCTCATTTCACACTCAGCCTGTTCCTAGGTGGGAAATTACTGTTCATGTCCTTCTAGTGGGAAACTGAGGGTACCCCCTTCTTCTTCTTTTTCCTTTTTAATATGCTTTCACAGTTTTAACTACATATATGTTTTTTGCTCTGTTTTGGTTTGCTTGGACTCCTCATCAGTTTCTGTAAATTAGGACGCTATTTTGAGGGTGTGTTTTGAATTCTTGATCTTATTGCGTACTATGTATATTGTCTGTTAATGAAAGAGTTATGGTAGATTTACTAAATTGTTCCTATTTGTGCCTGGCAGGGTCAAGATTGCACATTTTTGTCCCCAAGTTCACTATGAAACTATTTTGGACATTGATTTTGATAGTTCTCTACAATGGGTATTGTACAGAAGGGGTTAATTCAACTCTTCCTGCAAGGCCTAAAGTTGTGAACATTGGGTGTATGCTATCTTTCAATTCCAGCGTTGGGAAAGTTTCCAAAATTGCTGTTGAAGCTGCTGTGGAAGATATAAATTCCAATCCAAATGTTCTTGGAGGAACTAAGTTGAATATGATAACATTGGATAGTAATTCCAGTGGATTTCTTGGAATAGTTGAGGGTAAGCCCTTTGCTACATCTATCATTCTGTTGTTTTTGTGTTATAATCTTGAGTGTTATATGTAAATTGTTTCTTTTGTATAACAGCTATCCGTTTCATGGAGACGGACACTGTGGCCATTGTAGGCCCCCAATCTTCTGTTATAGCTCATGTGGTATCAAACATCGCGAATGAGCTCCAGGTCCCTCTATTATCTTTTGCAGCCACAGACCCAACTCTTTCTTCACTTCAGTACCCGTTTTTCGTTAGAACTTCCCCAAGTGATATGTTTCAGATGGCAGCAATAGCTGAAATGATCGATCATTACGAATGGAGAGAAGTCATTGCGATATATATTGATGATGATTTTGGAAGAAATGGTATAGCTGCATTAGCAGATGAGCTGGCCAAGAGACGATGTTCGATCTCCTACAAAGCAGCTATGAAACCTGATGCAACATTGGATGATGCCCGGGATGTTTTGGTTCAGGTTGCTTTGAGAGAGTCACGAATTATGGTTGTTCACACTTATCCTTCAAAGGGTATGGAAATATTCTCTATGGCACGGACTCTGGGGATGACAGATAATGGATATGTCTGGATTGCTACACATTGGCTCTCAGCCTTCCTTGACACTTCCGGTCCCCTTCCTCCAGATAAAAAAGAGAACCTTGAAGGTGCTATCACCTTGCGTGTACACACTCCACGTTCAGAATTGAAACAGAAATTTGTCTCACGGTGGAGCAATTTGACAAAGGAGGCAGGAGTTACTGGATCTTCCGGGTTGTCTACTTATGGGCTCTATGCTTATGATACTGTGTGGCTACTTGCTCGTGCCATCAATGAATTCTTTAACCAGGGTGGAAATGTTTCATTTTCCAAGGATCAAAGACTAACTGAACAGAATAGCGGAAGTCTGAATCTTGATTCTATGAGCATCTTTAATGGAGGGAAGTTATTGCTGGACAACATTTTTAAGGTTAATATGACAGGTGTAACAGGACCATATAGTTTCACTTCTGATAAGAATCTTTTCCGTCCTGCTTTTGAAGTCATTAATGTGGTCGGTACAGGTTTTCGGAAAGTTGGTTATTGGTCTGACTATTCTGGTTTATCAATTGTGCCTCCTGAAACACTCTACTCCAAGCCGCCAAATCGTTCCTCTTCAAATCAACAGCTACATAGTATAATCTGGCCTGGACAAACAACTGAGAAACCTCGTGGATGGGTTTTCCCAAACAATGGGAGACAATTGAAAATTGGAGTCCCTCAACATTTCCTGAATTTGTTGGGGAAAGTACCCGGACTGCTCATTCAGAGTACTGTAAAA